>NC_142524.1:4217500-4365000 GCF_964205215.1 Stylophora pistillata | reverse complement strand
ATATTAGCGGTTATTTACTCTTAGAGGTCAGATGGCCATTTACATGTTTGAAGGGGGAAAAAGGTTAGCGGTGCTATTGATATTATTGACACATTGTGATCATAGCAATAATAAATAATTAATAATAATAATAAATAATTTAGCAATGGACATCCACTGGGTGGCTCTCCTTGTCCACTGTTTCCAGATCGAATTGGAATTTGGAATGTTGGTTTTGCAGAGAGAGGAAAACTGGAGGACCCGGAGAAAAACCCTTCGAGCAAGGACGAGAACCAACAACAAACTCAACCGACATGTGACACCGGGTTCGAGAATTGAAGCCGAGCCACAGTGGTGGGAGGCGAGTGCTCTCACCACTGCGCCATCCCTGCAGTGATTTCCTGCCAGGTGCTATATAACCTACTAAGGTAGCATCATTACTCAGTCTTTTAACCTTTTGGCACTGACTGGTTAAAACTGATGGCAACATCATAATAAACAGAGGTCTATCTATCATTTAGTTCTGTAAACTACTGGAACTTACAGTCTTCCCTTTTTCAGTGGTCGACCGTGTTCTACGAAGTCCATATACATTCCCACATACTGATATTTCATGCCATATTGTGGGCTGACAAGAAGGACCACCCTTGGGATTCATTAGAAGAATGCCATTGGTGGTCAGACCATCCATCAAATTCTCTTCATTTTGCCACTTGGGGGCTTTTTCCTGTTGAGCAAAATCATGATGTAACTACTTTGACAAAAAAAAAAATGTTCTTCTGCATTAACGCCTTACAAACACTGCATTCAAACTCCGGCAGAGTAAAAATGACTTGAACTTGTAGGACTAAAGCATTGCAAAATAGAGTAAAGTTTAAAAAATGCCAATTTCTGCTTTAATAAAAATGAGTATAACAAGAATCAAGTATTTTTTTTAAAAAATTTATTGAGATGTATATTTTTATTTTGAAGAAGTAAAGTTTTGAACTTACTCCTAAAAATATATTACTAGATTTATCAAAACCAGCTGCAAACACCCTGGCGGTATAAGGTGGTTCTCTATCAACGACAATGCGACAAGCATATCTGGAGATAGTGCTCTTGTGTGTGTCTGGGATCAAATCTGAAAGCTTATTTCCAGGAGCTGTGTCAGTCACCACAAAGTCTATTTTAGAATCAGCAGAACGGCCAATCTGCAAAAAATGAAAAAAAAGTCCAGTAAAAACTGAATTCTATACTGTTCATCTAGCTATGATAATCCTCATTGTAAACCTAAAACTTAATATGACACAAAAAGTCTCCAAATGGTAACAGGTATCTCTCACAGTGACCCAGATAGTGTCAATGCAAAATACACTATGTACACATCTACGTACACGTCACTTTGCTTTGTAGTTACTGGTAAGTTTAACTTTCATACTTTCTTGAATTTATACATAGTGCCAATGCAAAATACACTTACAAGTCACTTTCCTTTGTAGTTACTGGTAAGTTTAACTTTCATACTTTCTTGAATTTATACATAGTGCCAATGCAAAATACACGTACACGTCACTTTGCTTTGTAGTTACTGGTAAGTTTAACTTTCATACTTTCTTGAATTTCTACATAGTGCCAATGCAAAATTACACACACATGTCAATTATTTGCCTTGGCCTTCGGCTTCAGCAAATAATTCATCTACTCGCCATGGACAAATCACAATATTTTGCTCAACCTCGTCCAATAATTGTTAAACATTTGTTGAATAATCTGCCTAGATTGGGATCTCCACCTTGTCGAGGTGGGGTGGCTTGCTTTCCCCAGTGACCCCTAGAGCTATGTTGGCTGGAGTCTTGCACTCCTGGCAGGGACACCCATGCCAAACAGGTCGAAGGGTAGGGGCCAGACAAAGAGTGATTCCACTGGCCCTCCAGGTTGGGAGTTGAGCAGAGGGGTGATAACCCTCTCCTGTAAAAAAAAAAAGAATTATTACAGAAACCAGAAGCAGAGTGAATTCACTATTTTAAAGGGGAACTGTGGCAGTACCTCATAAGAGAGAATTAATGAAGCACGGGAGCCAAAGCCAGCAGGACGCCTCCAGGCTGATGAAGCCACTGTTAAAGAAAGGCAAGAGGCAGGTTGGAGGTCGTGGGAGGAGGTGCGGACCACAGAAACCAATTGAGAGGAGTGGAAAAGCTCTGTGAAGGCCCTATGTGCCATGAGGCATGATAAGGATTGATGATGATTTGTTGAATAATGATCTGCTCTGTTAAGCCATCAGAGGTGGAAGACTAGAGCACAGTTGGTGGGAGGAGTAGAATCCTCCTTGGAAATCTTTGTTAAAAAACCTGACTAGGTCTTAAAGGAAAAGGTCCGAAGGCTGTAACTAAATTTTAAGTTTCTTCTGCAAGTATGTACCATCATGTGACAAAATTTACTTCTGCCTGGTTAAAGATAAACAGTAATCCTAATTTGCAAAGAATATGGCAGGTTTTCAATAGTTTTTCATTTTTCAGGGAGCCTATTTTCCACCTGGCCATGACAGCAGAGGAAGTAGGGCTTCTCGGTTGGTAGAGATATTCTCTGATGTTAGTTAAGAACCGTAACCTCTCAGTCTGCCAACCTCCATCCCCCACTCACTCCACCCCATGCTATTGCCAAGGAATCAGTCAGACTGCATTAAATGGGAACGGATTTATGGGATAATAAGGATCTCTGGATGTGCTTTGTAGAAAGCTGTGCCTCAGATTTACATGCATAAAACATTAGTCTTTGCACTGTGCTAGTCACTCAGTTGCAATATGTTTGCAGGAGAAAAGATATTGAACAAGTCAACGTGACCTATGAGAAGTACTGGAATGGGGAGTGTGGGTATGCAAGGATATTTTCACACAATATTTTGTGAAAATATTTTCTGACTAATTTATTGGGAAAATTTTAAAAATGCACTCCTCAGGAAGGCACATACCCACAGCCTAAATTAGGGAGCATCTTTTACCCCTTCTCCACACAGATTTACATACAGCTCTCTAATAACTTTTTGTTTCTTAAATTATATTTTTTTTCATATTTTATTTTTCAAAGAGCTGGGACCACCTGATTTTGAAGTAGCTGAAAATGAGGCTATAAAGCTGAAGGTACGGGTGTGTTTGATTCATATTTCCATCTTTATTAGGGTAGCCAAGGGGGGAACCAGATTCCTTTTCACACACCAATTTTTGAAAAATTCATGTGTCACATATTCAAAAGGGACAACTTCAAATCTGCCTTTGTGTGCACTACATTTCAAGAAAATCTACAGGTTTTCACTAAATGAGTCACACAGGTCATGTGTGGTCAGGTGGTAAATCATGCTTCTTCTTTGGTGACCCAGTCTCCGTACTTAGAACCTTGCAGATCAGTTCACTATCCAAGAAGCCCATCATGAGGGTGGACATTTTAACTTATCAGCCAGAGAGTGTTTGCTTGATTTTATTTTACTACAAAATTGTGTTACCCAGAGTACTGACAGAAGGAAAATAAAAAAAAAAACTATAGGTGTGAGCTTTACAAAGAGATCTTACCAGCCATCAAGGAAGGCTGAATTATTAGAAAATTATCATGATTAAAAGAATCTGAATGAATGGTCCAGTTCACTATTAATGAGATCCATTGAGAGAAATTTAATTACTCATTCATTTGTGTTTTTGTATTTCTTTTGACCAGTTGGTTCATCACAGTTCAGAGCTCAACATGAATTATTTGAGGCCTCTTCAACTTTTTAGAATTTTACTGATTTGATATCTCAGGTTGGTGGAAAGTGTCTATTTTGTATTCCAAATTGTTGCTGATTTACTTTTTTTTTTTAACAGTGACAGTTTTCAACCACCAAATGGTTTTTGAAATACTTAAGTCCCCTTTGAAATGGGATTATGATTTCTACTGATACCTTATTTTCAAAGGCTTCTAATACGAATTTTTCCTTTTCCTTTTACAGAATGTAGCTGATGTCTTGCAACAATAATAAGTGACTGCAAATGACAGGATTGACTCAAAAACATCTGCTAGGTTGATACCTTGAAGAAATATGTAGTTAATTATTGACTTGTAAACACACAGTCTGATAATAATGATGATGACAATGAGAATGATGAAGACAGCATTGATGACAATGACAATACTGATGACCATGAAACAGGGGTTTCATTAATGTTTTCAGGAGGAGGGCAACTGGTTTTCACAGGCGGGCAAAACTTTTTGAACTAAACTTCTTTATAAGATAAACTTTCCCCCAGACTGTTAAACCAGGTGGGCAAAACCATCCTTACAACTACTCAATTTGGCCAGTGCCCGGCCCTCAATGAAACCCCTGCTTTTAAGATTTAGGCTCTGCCAAATATTTCTTGCTTGTTCACTCTGAAGACCTAATGCACAATTTAACATTAAATGGTGAAAGTGAGATACCCAGTTCTTGTTTCATCTTCTCAGCTGTTCACAAGTGTTCTCCACTATTTCTATCGCCTTCACACTTGTGCAAGGAAATGAGTATGTAGCTATCAAGATACCATAGGGTAGACTGCACACTATGATTCCAGATCTGTTATAGTGTGACGTTGCATATACACTGAAGTAACAGAACAGAAAAATATCTATCAATAACACAAGTAATGGGGTGAATCAGTGGAAAAAAAATCACACCAAAAAAAAAAATATTCGGGGTATTGTTAAATTTTATTTATGAACATGACTTCAAGTTGGCTATCTGAAAATTTGCAGTCTGTAATCATTATGGTAAATACAAAAATAAATAAAATAAATAACTTTATTTAACAATGGAAGCACTTTACAGTCTTAGACTGAGAAACCTATGGCCTTCACATGGTATTATGGCCTACAAATGGTAGAGTTGGTGTAAAATTGTAACTCAATGAAATCACACAGTCTGGGAAGCTTAGAGCTCACCAAGCTGGTAATAAAAGTATATTACAAATATCTTCCTCTATGTCTAGATAAACCTGTGTAACACCCCAAATATAAAGTACATATCGCGGACACAGGGAATGGGTCCAAAAAAAAAGGAACAGATACAAAGCATTTGACAGACATTCCTTCCTCTCAACTCAGCAAGGATAATTCACATTACCTACAAAAATTCTTTCTGTAGATAATGTATTTAATCTCTGGATCACCCATTGCAGTTTGCAGAATAAATCCCTTTTGGCAAGCAGCAGAGTCTGTAGGAAAATGAAAGAAAGATTAAGCACGATTTACTTCTGTTTAAAGAGGGGAGCTAAGTTACCAAAAACAACCTGAATCGTCAAATTCAAAGGCAGGTTAAAACTGCACTCTTCAACATTGCGAGGCAGTTGATTGCAGTTATGTTTTGATGATTCTGTGAAAATGTAAATACCCCTCCCTGCAGGTGTTTATGACTTCCATCATACCTTCAGAACTGTGATTTCAAATTCTAGTTCGGTTGATTAAAACTATTTACAAAACATTCCCTGTGAAAGTGGGCCACCTGGATATAACTTGGTTCACTGTGAATCTCTCACTTCTCTCTGGCCTCTAAGTGTTTAGTTAAACTTAGACGGTGATATTTTTCCTTTGTTTTTGCATTTTTTTGTTTGCGTTAAGTTTCGTGACATACATAAGTTAGAGTTTGGTCACATGTTTTTCGGCTGTAGCTTCCTCACACATGTTTTTATCGATGAGCCCTTGTGGACTGTAAACTCTTCTTTTCGTCACTATTCACACAAAATGCAAAATTTCAATTGACACTTGTTTTAGGTATTCATTATGTTTATTTGTTGTTCTTGTTTGTTTTCTTTCTCAGTTTTCACCATTTTGTAACTGTTTTCATGACATGTTTGTACTATTGATTGCGATCGTTGAAAATTAAAGAATTTATGGGATAAACGTGTCGAAGTTTCATGCCATCCTTAATGCTAAGTGAGAAACTTTGCAGAATATGATAAACAAAGTGTTTCTCCAACTTCCTGCCCTGCTCTATCTCACCTTATAGTTGTGTCATACCTTTCCCACACCCCTCCCACGCCACTCCCATTTCTCTCCCAACCCTTTCAGCTCCCTATTTCCTTGGGGTCCCATTTCACTATTCTACTAAATCTCCTAAGCTGAATCAGGGAAACATCCTATAGGTAGCCTTTATTTTCTTCATATTAGAAAAACAGAAGATACCTTCTTCTTCAGATGTTGTGGTAAAGATAACAAGAAACTGGGTATAGTATTTCTGCAAAAATCACAAAGACCCACATCAAAACAATATCAAGCTGATAAGTGATGAGAAAAGAAAAATATTACTTAATTAAGGGAATTATTAGTTGATCCAATACCAAATTCTCAGAGCTAAGATCATAAGAATTGTTTGACAGACAGCAAGGAGAATTCCTCAAAGATCTTGGGATTGAAAGGGATAGGTTCACCTTTAGATGTTGATATTTATTATGAAGAGGAAACTTCTATCTCTATCTCCTTTATTTGTTTGAGCAGGTTGAATTATGGCAGCTATTTGCTGATGTGGACCTGCTATCTTCCCACCCATCCCACCCCAGGAGAGGATATCCATCACACAGTAATATCATGTGTGGGAAATTAATGTCTCCAACCCCAACCCTGCAGGAGACGGGACCTCCATTTATTCGTCCCTATCCAAGATGACTAGAATATCTAACCATTTCTTGATGTTATAGGAAGGTAGCAAATGCTTCTCAATTATTTTAAGACCTTGAGTGTTGGTCTGGCTGGGGCTCAAACCCTCGACCTCCCGCACAACAGTCCAGCGCACTATCGATTGGGCTAACTGGCCGGCAGACATCCACAAACCTTTCACTTCCAAAGATAATCAGAATTAAAATCCTATTGCAATAACACTTTATACCTTGCTACCAGTATGCAAATTCTCCCCACTGTTCTCTTTACATTTCTTAATCAGCTGACAAGGAGAATTTGTTTACCAATCAAGAGCTCCTTGATTAGTAATCATTTCCTTTATTCTCATGACCTTATTGTTTGATTCAGGGCTGATATTGTAAGGAGAAATTCAATGCTAGTTTCTCTTAGAAGTCAAAGGGTTAAGGACTCGTACAGAGAAGCAGTGAGAACTAAGAAAAATACCTAATTTGTAGGGGATACTGCTTTGATGCAATACCAAATCCTCAGGATTGACTTATAAAGAAACAAATTGTCATCAATTAGGAGAATTAGCTCCATAGTAATATAAGAATAAAGCATTTTAAAAATACAGGCCAAATATAGCAATTTTTACCTGATTTAGGTCTTTGAGGTTCCCACATGAGTAGATTGAATCTCCCTGTTTGGTCAGGACAACCACACCATCAAGAACGGTGCCAACAAACAGATGTTCTGTGGATGTATATTATGTTTAAATGAGAAATGAGACAAAGTTCAGTATCCACATATGGTGCTCTGGTTTAAATCTGATCCTTAGAGAGGGACTTCTATCGATCAACACAATTGTGTGGCCAGGACTTGGAGTTAAACTATGTTCAGGAGCATTTTTCAACACCAACCCTGTCTAGATACCATTAACTTGTACCAAAACAGTATTTCATGCATTAAGATTTTAAAAGGGAAAAGTTCAATATGCGTGACATATTAATTTTGGGCTTTATCGCACAGCAAGTACAAACCCTCTTGCCTCCCTCGTATAGTGTCTTGTCTGGATTGCTGGTCCTAGCAGTATGCAGGATGTCTGTCATACATGATGAAGCTATTTAATGCCAGGGTCTGACTGCAAAACATGCAGTTCCTTAGCTGCAAATCAGAAATAGCTAGAGCACTGCTGACACAAAACGGTTTGGCCATGGTGCCTATTAATACTCTTCGCTCTGACGAAGGGTTAACACACGTAACGTCACCTTTTAAAATCTTTACGGTGGCCACTTTACATTATCAACTTAGTTAATAAAACCAAATTACCAATTAATACTTAACATTATCAACTTGGTTGATATTATCAAATTACCAATTAATACTCTGTTTTGTAGCGTCTAAAACAAAGTTGTTGGGGGTTCAAAGCAGGAAAGGTGATTTAGTTCTGAAGCGAGGTCTTGAAAGTTGTTTCATTCGCGTTGCCAGAACTGTGTATCGTTAGAAAAATATTGTAAACAGCGAACTTCACAAAACAATATGAAACAAATACCTGAGACGAACTCACTCCAGGCCTCCCCTGATTGCATCTGTTAACCTCTTCTTTCTTGGCCTTACGTACCCTTCCCTTAGTTAATCTGAAGCACTTAACGCTTAATCTATGTTAATATTTTTGTGAGCAGAACAAATATCAGTCGGCTAGAAGAGGAAAACCCAAGGTTATGTTGTTATCGACAGGCATTCCTATCACATTAGTTACCAGTCTCTTTCAGAATTTTATTGGTTCGCAGCTTCTCGTAGCCGAAAAGGAGCCGAAAGCAGCCGAAAGCAGCCGAAAGCAGGTCGAAAAAATAAAGTGCTATTTGAAGATTTATGATCATAATTGTGCATCATTTAAAAGGCTTTAAAGAGAATTTTTGTTTGCTTTATTATTAAAGTCATATTTCAAAGTATCACATCACGTACCTGCTGTTGCGTCGGAAACTTATCAGGGGAATTCCTAGGTGGAATTTTCCTTTCACCAGGGCATCTGATCAATGACCATCACACCACAAGAACAATAGATTATAGATGTTTCTTTAGTCGGTGAGTAACTTGCGTCGCTTTCCTAACACTGGGAACAAGTTTTAAAGTGAAAATGAGCAGTAATCGCGGATTTCGTGCATATATATTTAATTCACGGTAGTCAGCCTCTTTGAGCACCGGCAAGACTTCAGACATTTTAAATTGAGTTTCAAGATAGGTAAATGGCAGTTCTCCGTCTACTTAACTGAAGACTAACTACCATATTGATGAAGGTCTGCGATAAATGTTTCTTACGCAAACAGCATCTTTCGTAACATAAAAAGAAACATGAACGGTACATCTTGATGTTTTCTGATCGATGTTCCTATGGTGTGAGATAAATTTTGTGTACGAATCCAAAGTCACAACTGAAAAAGAGAGAAGAAATATTTTGAAAAACTATCATGACAATCACTCGTTACGGAAACAATAAATTTTTTAAACTTTTCGCGTGGTTGCTGAGATATCTTTCAAACTTTCAGAAAGAATGGGTAAAACTAAGAAAAGCACATTACGAGATTTTCCCAAAGTCTTTAACTCCAAAGAATTTGTTGTGTTTATTGTGCGTCATCGTTTCCAATTTCTTGGATTACGACGTGCTGTGCAACACGAGAGTTTCACTTGAGATCAGGAATTGTGTAATATTACACGTAATTTTTTAAATAGTTTCGAAACGAAGGGAAATTTCCCTTGGACTGCGAGCTCGAGCGCATCTGACCTATGACCATCACGCCATATTTGTTTCCAAAAACAATAGTTTCACTGCTTCAATGCATAAGTTGATTTGAGTTGCGTTTCTAACATTGATGGCCGTTTAAGAATTAATTTCAAGTTCTAGTTATTCGATTTGTGCATGATTCATAACGGTAATCAGCCTCATCATGCGCTGTCAAGACTTTTGACAATTTACTGAACTAGAATTTCAAGGTAGGTTGATAACATTTTTGCAATATACTTTCTCAGCAAGATTTACTACAAAATCGATGATAGAGGTTCGCTGGACAAACGGCATCTTTCATGACATGACAAGAAATATCGCCGCATCTTGTCGTTTTCTGACAGCCTTTGTTAGTCGCTACGACCTGAGATATATTACGTGCTTTTCAAAACAGTCACAACAGAAATGAGAACACCATATCGATGGAGGTCTGTGATAAATTAAAATCTTCAATCATTGCGGAAGCTTTTCGTGTAGTTACCGACTACGAAAGATATGATATCTTCGAAAGATATGATATCTTCGAAAGATATGATATCTTTCGAAGTCTGAGCTAAACTCGAGTCAAGGGGTCCCAAGAATGGGTGAGACTGAGTCAGACTACGAAATGCACATTACGGGATTTTTCCAAAGTCTTAAGCTTCCAATAATTTGTTGTGTTTGTTACTGCATCATCACTTTCGGTTTCTTGAATTCCGGTCGACTTAAGGTGCAACACGAGAGTTTTAATATAGCCTCGGATACATCCAAAAAGAGGATGAGGGAGAATACAGGGTTATAAGAGAATAAAGCGTAAGGTGTACATCTTCAATGTGATGTCAACTTAGACGACTCTCATTTCTGAATGTTGGGGGTTTAATAATTTATGTAAATTTGCGTGTAATAAAATTGCGCGGAATATTTTTATTGCCATTAATGTGTATTTGAATCATTAAGTGTGAACAAGGAGAGCATTGTTAAAAAACTCTATGATTTTGTAGGAAACTTTATTTCTGTCGTTTCTTTTATCTATTTTTAATTTTGTTCTCCTTTTTTTTCGCTGTCGCCGCACACAAAGCATTTTAAAACAGTAAAAAGAAAGCAGTTCGATTTTCGTCTTGGGTCACAGGTCAACGATAGTGATTTTGTTTAAAACGGCGAAGTGAGAAGTCGCGCTTCATCACGCTCCGCGCGTGCACCACCTCACCCGCACCAAACTGATTGAATGATGACCTCCTCCTGTTGAAGCTGGGTTACTGTGTCATAAGTAGGATACATCACTCTCTTGATATTAAAAATGATGACACCCATAAAGTAAATTTTGAACGGATGACCCCAAAGTTTTTATATTCACCAACTATTACACCAATGAATTCGAAGCTTCAGTAATCCTCCATCCGTCTGTGCCTAGGGGAGGCGAATTCGAAACTTTCAGGGATGGGGACTATGAATCGGAAGTGTCAATTTTCTTCTTCTTCTTCTTCTTTTTTTTTTTTTCTTTTCTTTTGTTTTTTCTTTTTTCGTAAATGCTGGTCAATGAGTAGAAAGTCATGGTTACTGATCTGACTTTTACAAAAAGTGTGACCATCAGAACCAGGACTTAAGTGAGGCATTTGAACATAATTTTGGCCCAGGAAGCGGGGGGGGGGGGGTGGCTGGAATTTGAACGAACCACAACTCTTAAAGTTCAAATGTCAGGATGTTTCCTGAGGGGAGAGGGATGTTCAAACTTCCAATTGATCGACACTTATTTGTGGTTATCAGCATGTACTTGCACATTTATGAGTCTGCTAGGTTCTGTTCCGAACTTGTGGGGTACACTCTACTCTCAAATGTCAAATCCTAGTTTTTATCTTTTTCATGTCGCAACTTCCTACCCTCATCTCAAGTTTTAATAAGCGCGAATGAGTGTCATGTAACGCAACTTCCGTTTAGTTCGATCGCTCATGGCTAGTGCTTTTCAGTTGTTAGCGTTTTTGTAATTGGGTGTATTAAGTGTATTTGACATGTTACACTGAATAAATCATCTCTCAAAATATCTCTGTTTAGGTTGTTAAAGAAATTGTATCCAACTGCTGTGATCTCAAAAGTCAGAGCCAAACATGTCACTGCAGCCCTTTAGTGACAAGCAGCTGAATTATTTCAAGTTTGCCTCCATCGTGTTGAATGAGTTCGCAAACGCTTTGCGTCAAACGTTCAAGTCCATGTGGGACAACACTTTTGGGCATCGGCCCGGATATCAATTGTGGGACGACTCCACAGCAGTAAGGAACTTGTTCCTCGCTGAAGAGGGTGGCAAGTCCAAAGTTCCTACACACCTCTCCTATGAAGAATGGGACTGTACAGCCCTTTTTCAGACTACCATATATGCGAAGTCCTTCGCTATGCTGGACAGCACAGGCCATAAGAGGACCCTTGGTGAGTTGTACTTGAGGCACCTTAAAATACCTCATGGAAAGTTTCATGTATCTGTGGTGAGTCCAAGTGGAAACCAAGCCGAGACGTTTACACTCGCGCTTGATCAGCTTCGACTGTTAAGAAATGCACTTTGTCACTCACAAAAGTCGGAGATTGATAAACCAACATTTGACCGATACATGCAGCTGGCTAAAGAAGCATTCAAAGCTCTTGGTATCAAAACTGACCCAATTGATGTCATCGGTAGTTTGACAGAGTCCGACTTTCCCACAACAGCAGTTCGCAATCTGGAGCACGGTATCAATCGAGAGCTTCGAGAGCGAATCAAATTTCTCGAAGGCGAGGTTTCAAGTATTGATGAATTAAAGGCGTTGACAAATGTAATAAAGGAAAAAGTTGAAGGTGGAGTAAGTAAGGAAGACCTTGCTTTATTGGAGAAGAAGATGGATGAATTGAAAGAACAAAATAATAGAACCCAGAAAGGTACAATCTTAATACACTTCTGTAGCTACGTTACATTTTTTAAAGGGTTTGTTGAAGAATCGACTTGATTTCTATCTTCACAGCTAAAATAGGGCAGAATGCGTAGTCATCATTTATTATTCATAACTAATAAAGCAGAAAATTTTAACGCGACCTCGCTTTGAAGGGCCCTAAATTAGAGAAGAATGGACCAAAATTGACCCACTAGGCTTCGTGAAATTCACTTTACTGAGTTGTAAAAGTGCATGCTAACTTCTAAATTAGTACACAGAATTTTGAAGATCAAAGATATGTCTACGATTTTTATCTAAAATGAAGGAAATTACATGAAGTAAAAGAATTATCCTTTCGCGCCTGAAAGTTGCGGAAACCTACCTTTTGTTGACCCGAGAGTATTGCATACATTTTAATTGTTTGAAACAGATTGCTGAGAGATAAAAAATGGTATGCGAGGCTCACTTTGTTGCGTCAGAGGCATACGGCTCAGTTCCTGAGCAACTTTCAAAAAGCCCCACGACATTTGATGAATCATGTTGACAATTTAAGGTTTAATTGCGTTTTCCCGGCATTATCATTTGATTTAAACTTTTTTAATATCATAACAGATTACTTACCATGATTGTCACTGTTCTTTGCCATTTGAAAGATTCAAAGGCATTGCTTCCGCCATCATGTCTTCCTCCGATGGTTCCACACTTCACTGGCCGGCAAAGAGAATGTGAAGGCATCGTCGGTCACGTGGCTTCCACATCCACCCGAATCGTGTCGATATGGGGCTCGCCTGGTTTCGGAAAAACTTCTGTGGCAACTGCTGTGGGACATAAACTCCAGGATAAAGAATTGTCCGTCTACTTCTTCTCCTTACGAGGGCTAAACTCAAAATCTGATTTGATATCAAAGCTGTTTAACTTTTTCAGGAGAGCTTCTACAGAAGATGAAATACCCCAGCGGCTACCAATGGACGAAGAGCTTTTTCAAGTTCTGGCCAAGATTCCAGACAAGTTTGTGGTGATTCTTGACAATGCTGATGAATTACTCGAAAGCGGAGCGCCAAACGTGAAAGAAGATTTCATACAGTTTCTTAGAGATATTCTCAGTCGATCCAAGAAGGCAACTTTTGTTATTACCACAAGGGAGTCGCTTGAATTTATGAATGTGCACTTTAAAGACCACCAAGCAGTGAGATTAGGGCCATTAGATGAGTCCTTCTCTCAAGCATTGGTGACTGAGTTACTTCCAAATGCTATTTCCGCATGCGATTGTGGAAAAATTGCGAAAATCTGCGAGCATGTGCCTCTGGCCATTAAGCTGTTGTGCTCCACCATTTCTGAAGATAGCACTCAAGCAAGTCACTTTCTTGAGGAGTGGAAGGAATCTGTAGAAAGAAACATTGTCGATCTGTTAGACAATCCAGACTATCCTGGTAATCTGAGATTAAAATTTCTATTTGAATCATCCTTTCTAAGACTTTCAGTACAAGACAGAGAGGCTGTGGTTTCTTTGAGCATTCTATCTGAAGATTTTAACATCTCGGTTGCCGCAGCCGTTATGGGAGTTAAAACAAAGCTCGAGGCAAAGAAAATCTTACAAAGGCTTCAAAGAAAATCACTTCTTGACTCTGGTTCCAAACCTGATTCATTTTCGATGCATAAACTGCTTCAGTCCTTTGTTAGAGAAAGAGGAGAAGACGAAATGAAAGAAACAGTGCTGAGTTCAAAAGTGCGCTTTTCTGCATTTTACGTTTCTCTTTTTGAGAAGTTAAACGCACAGTTTTTGACAGGACATTCAAAGTCAGCATTTGTTGAATTCTACGAAAATAAGCAAAATATTATTCAGAGTCTAACCGAAAGTTGTTCGGATCCTAAGACATGTGACGCTGTTTTTGGTGTTTTAATAGAAGCAGAGATATTTCTAGATTCCCTGTTCTGGTGCGAGGGAAACGTCTTCAACGAGCTTTATGAATCAGCAATCAATCAAGCAAAAAAGCTTAGAAAAAGCGTTTTTCACAACCAGCTTCTGGTTTCCCTGGCGTTTGGTGAGGTGTGTTGGGGTACAAAAGGAAAAACGATGAAGCTGCTTTCCGACGCCGAGGAGGAGGAAATGTCATGTTCATCCTTTTCAGTAGGATACAGAGGAAAACTCTTGTGTTATAGAGGAATCTGTCAAGTGGCTTCTGGGAAAACAGAGGATGGAGCTCGAAACTTAGAAAATGCTCTTTTGTTGATGTCTAGCAACGCTGACCAGAGAATTCTCAGAGTAACGGCAATACAAGTTCTTACGATTTATCACCGCTTTAAAAACCAATTTTCAGTTGCTTCAGAGTTTTATAACAAGGCGTTGCAAGAATGTAGAGCAGTGGGAGACACAAGTCTTCTTATCATTCCACCAATGGAAAAAAAAGAATTGAACTTTGTCGATGGAGAAATTCAAGAACGAAAGCCAGATAGTCTTATTACTCAACCACTCAGACTAGAAATTATCTGTGTTATCAGCGAAGCAACTAAGCATTTATTCGATGACTGTACCAAGCGATTAATGAGGAATGCTGTTATTCAAATGGCAGAAGAAATACACAAGCCGCTCTGTCTTACATCATTTGGGAAAGCACACGCAAACACAGCTCAGAGTTACGAATCCCTCGGATCAACACAACACAATTTGGGCGACCTAGCTTCAGCACTTCAGTCGAAACAGCATGCTCTAAGTATCAGAGTTGAACTGTTTGGAAAAGAACACCCAGACACAGCAAGGAGTTATGAATCACTCGGAGCAACACAGCACGATCTGGGCGACTTTGCTTCAGCGCTTCAATCCAAACACCATGCACTCGACATACGTATTAAACTGTTTGGAGAAAAACACGCAGACACAGCCAGGAGTTACGAGTCACTCGGAGTAACACAGCACCACCAGGGTGACTTTCCCTCAGCGCTTAAGTCCAGACAGCATGCACTCGACATCCGTATTAAACTGTTTGGAGAAGAACACGCAGACACAGCCAGGAGTTACGAGTCACTCGGAGAAACACAGCACCACCAGGGCGAATTTGCTTCAGCGCTTCAGTCCACACAGCATGCACTCGACATCCGTATTAAACTGTTTGGAGAAGAACACGCAGACACAGCCAGGAGTTACGAGTCACTCGGAGCAACACAGCACCACCAGGGCGACTTTGCTTCAGCGCTTCAGTCCACACAGCATGCACTCGACATCCGTATTAAACTGTTTGGAGAAGAACACGCAGACACAGCCAGCAGTTACGAGTCACTCGGAGTAACACAGCACGACCTAGGCGACTTTGCTTCAGCGCTTCAGTCCACACAGCATGCACTCGACATCCGTATTAAACTGTTTCGAGAAGAACACGCAGAAACAGCCAGGAGTTATGACTTACTTGGAAAGACACAGCACGACCTAGGCGACTTTGCTTCAGCGCTTCAGTCCAAACAGCATGCACTCGACATCCGTATTAAACTGTTTGGAGAAGAACACGCAGACACAGCCAGGAGTTACGAGTCACTCGGAGCAACACAGCACCACCAGGGCGACTTTGCTTCAGCGCTTCAGTCCACACAGCACGCACTCGACATCCGTATCAAACTGTTTGGAGAAGAACACGCAGACACAGCCAGGAGTTACGAGTCACTAGGAGCAACACAGAACCACCAGGGCGACTTTGCTTCAGCGCTTCAGTCCACACAGCATGCACTCGACATCCGTATCAAACTGTTTGGAGAAGAACACGCAGACACAGCCAGGAGTTACCAATCACTCGGATTAACAAAGTACAACCTTCGCGACTTTGCTTCAGCGCTCCATTCTGAAGAACACGCACTCGAAATCCTTATTAAACTGTTTGGAGAAGAACACGCAGACACAGCCAAGAGTTATGACTCACTCGGAGTAACAGAGCACGACCTAGGCGACTTTGCTTCAGCGCTTCAGTCCAAACAGCATGCACTCGACATCCGTATTAAACTGTTTGGAGAAGAACACGCAGACACGGCCAAGAGTTATGACTCACTCGGAGTAACAGAGCACGACCTAGGCGACTTTGCTTCAGCGCTTCAGTCCAAACAGCATGCACTCGACATCCGTATTAAACTGTTTGGAGAAGAACACGCAGACACAGCCAGCAGTTACGAGTCACTCGGAGTAACAGAGCACGACCTAGGCGACTTTGCCTCAGCGCTTCAGTCCACACAGCATGCACTCGACATCCGTATTAAACTGTTTGGAGAGGAACACGCAGACACAGCCAGGAGTTACGAGTCACTCGGAGTAACACAGCACGACCTAGGCGACTTTGCTTCAGCGCTTCAGTCCACACAGCATGCACTCGACATCCGTATTAAACTGTTTCGAGAAGAACACGCAGAAACAGCCAGGAGTTATGACTTACTTGGAAAGACACAGCACGACCTAGGGGACTTTGCTTCAGCGCTTCAATCCAAACAGCATGCACTCGACATCCGTATTAAACTGTTTGGAGAAGAACACGCAGACACAGCCAGGAGTTACGAGTCACTCGGAGTAACACAGCACCACCAGGGTGACTTTCCCTCAGCGCTTAAGTCCAAACAGCATGCACTCGACATCCGTATTAAACTGTTTGGAGAAGAACACGCAGATACAGCCAGGAGTTACGAGTCACTCGGAGCAACACAGCACCACCAGGGCGACTTTGCTTCAGCGCTTCAGTCCACACAGCATGCACTCGACATCCGTATTAAACTGTTTGGAGAAGAACACGCAGACACAGCCAGGAGTTACGAGTCACTAGGAGCAACACAGCACCACCAGGGCGACTTTGCTTCAGCGCTTCAGTCCACACAGCATGCACTCGACATCCGTATTAAACTGTTTGGAGAAGAACACGCAGACACAGCCAGGAGTTACCAATCACTCGGATTAACACAGTACAACCTTCGCGACTTTGCTTCAGCGCTCCATTCTGAAGAACACGCACTCGACATCCGTATTAAACTGTTTGGAGAAGAACACGCCGACACAGCCAAGAGTTATGACTCACTCGGAGTAGCAGAGCACGACCTAGGCGACTTTGCTTCAGCGCTTCAGTCCAAACAACATGCACTCGACATCCGTATTAAACTGTTTGGAGAAGAACACGCAGACACAGCCAGCAGTTACGAGTCACTCGGAGTAACACAGCACGACCTAGGCGACTTTGCTTCAGCGCTTCAGTCCAAACAGCATGCACTCGACATCCGTATTAAACTGTTTGGAGAAGAACACGCTGGCACAGCCAGCAGTTACGAGTCACTCGGAGTAACACAGCACGACCTAGGCGACTTTGCTTCAGCGCTTCAGTCCACAGAGCATGCAATTGACATCCGTATTAAACTGTTTGGAGAAGAACACGCAGACACAGCCAGCAGTTACGAGTCACTCGGAGTAACACAGCACGACCTAGGCGACTTTGCTTCAGCGCTTCAGTCCACACAGCATGCACTCGACATCCGTATTAAACTGTTTCGAGAAGAACACGCAGACACAGCCAGGAGTTATGACTTACTTGGAAAGACACAGCACGACCTAGGGGACTTTGCTTCAGCGCTTCAATCCAAACAGCATGCACTCGACATCCGTATTAAACTGTTTGGAGAAGAACACGCAGACACAGCCAGGAGTTACGAGTCACTCGGCGTAACACAGCACCACCAGGGTGACTTTCCCTCAGCGCTTAAGTCCAAACAGCATGCACTCGACATCCGTATTAAACTGTTTGGAGAAGAACACGCAGACACAGCCAGGAGTTACGAGTCACTCGGAGCAACACAGCACCACCAGGGCGACTTTGCTTCAGCGCTTCAGTCCGCACAGCATGCACTCGACATCCGTATTAAACTGTTTGGAGAAGAACACGCAGACACAGCCAGGAGTTACGAGTCACTAGGAGCAACACAGCACCACCAGGGCGACTTTGCCTCAGCGCTTCAGTCCACACAGCATGCACTCGACATCCGTATTAAACTGTTTGGAGAAGAACACGCAGACACAGCCAGGAGTTACCAATCACTCGGATTAACACAGTACAACCTTCGCGACTTTGCTTCAGCGCTCCATTCTGAAGAACACGCACTCGACATCCGTATTAAACTGTTTGGAGAAGAACACGCAGACACAGCCAAGAGTTATGACTCACTCGGAGTAACAGAGCACGACCTAGGCGACTTTGCTTCAGCGCTTCAGTCCAAACAGCATGCACTCGACATCCGTATTAAACTGTTTGGAGAAGAACACGCAGACACAGCCAAGAGTTATGACTCACTCGGAATAACAGAGCACGACCTAGGCGACTTTGCTTCAGCGCTTCAGTCCAAACAGCATGCACTCGACATCCGTATTAAACTGTTTGGAGAAGAACACGCAGACACAGCCAGCAGTTACGAGTCACTCGGAGTAACACAGCACGACCTAGGCGACTTTGCTTCAGCGCTTCAGTCCACACAGCATGCACTCGACATCCGTATTAAACTGTTTGGAGAAGAACACGCAGACACAGCCAGCAGTTACGAGTCACTCGGAGTAACACAGCACGACCTAGGCGACTTTGCTTCAGCGCTTCAGTCCACACAGCATGCACTCGACATCCGTATTAAACTGTTTCGAGAAGAACACGCAGACACAGCCAGGAGTTATGACTTACTTGGAAAAACACAGCACGACCTAGGCGACTTTGCTTCAGCGCTTCAGTCCAAACAGCATGCACTCGACATCCGTATTAAACTGTTTGGAGAAGAACACGCAGAAACAGCCAGGAGTTACCAATCACTCGGATTAACACAGTACAACCTTCGCGACTTTGCTTCAGCGCTCCATTCTGAAGAACACGCACTCGACATCCGTATTAAACTGTTTGGAGAAGAACACGCAGACACAGCCAGCAGTTACGAGTCACTCGGAGTAACACAGCACAAAGTAGGCGACTTTGCTTCAGCGCTTCAGTCCAAACAGCATGCACTCGACATCCGTATTAAACTGTTTGGAGAAGAACACGCAGACACAGCCAGGAGTTACGAGTCACTCGGCGTAACACAGCACCACCAGGGCGACTTTGCTTCAGCGCTTCAGTCCAAACAGCATGCACTCGACATCCGTATTAAACTGTTTGGAAAGGAACACGCAGATACAGCCAGGAGTTACCAGTCACTCGGATTAACACAGTACAACCTTCGCGACTTTGCTTGAGCACTTTATTCTGAAGAACACGCACTCGACGTTCGTCGTAAACTGTTTGGAGAAGAACACGCAGACACAGCCAGGAGTTATGACTCACTCGGAAAAACACAGCACGACCTAGACGACTTTGCTTCAGCGCTTCAGTGCAAACAGCATGCACTCGACATCCGTATTAAACTGTTTGGAGAAGAACACGCAGACACAGCCAGGAGTTACGAGTCACTCGGCGTAACACAGCACCACCAGGGCGACTTTGCCTCAGCGCTTCAGTCCAAACAGCATGCACTCGACATCCGTATTAAAATGTTTGGAGAAGAACACGCAGACACAGCCAGGAGTTAGGAGTCACTCGGCGTAACACAGCACCACCACGGCGACTTTGCCTCAGCGCTTCAGTGCAAACAGCATGCACTCGACATCCGTATTAAACTGTTTGGAGAAGAACACGCAGACACAGCCAAGGAGTTATGACTCACTCGGAGTAACACAGCACCACCAGGGCGACTTTGCTTCAGCGCTTCAGTCCACACAGCATGCACTTGACATCCGTATTAAACTGTTTGGAGAAAAACACGCAGAAACAGGAAGGAGTTATGACTTACTTAGAAAAACACAGCACGACCTAGGCGACTTTGCTTCAGCGCTTCAGTCCAAACAGCATGCACTCGACATCCGTATTAAACTGTTTGGAACGGAACACGCAGAAACAGCCAGGAGTTACCAATCACTCGGATTAACACAGTACAACCTTCGCGACTTTGGTTCAGCGCTCCATTCTGAAGAACACGCACTCAACATCCGTATTAAACTGTTTGGAGAAGAACACGCAGACACAGGTAGAAGTTACGAGTCACTCGGAGTAACACAGCACCACCAGGGCGACTTTGTTTCAGCACTTTAGTCCACACAGCATGCACTCGACATCCGTATTACACTGTTTGGAGAAGAACACGCAGAGACAGCCAGGAGTTATGACTTACTTGGAAAAACACAGCACGACCTAGGCGACTTTGCCTCAGCGCTTCAGTCCAAACAGCATGCACTCGACATCCGTATTAAACTGTTTGGAACGGAACACGCAGACACAGCCAGGAGTTACCAATCACTCGGATTAACACAGTACAACCTTCGCGACTTTGCTTCAGCGCTACATTCTGAAGAACACGCACTCGACATCCGTATTAAACTGTTTGGAGAAGAACACGCAGACACAGCCAAGAGTTATGACTCACTCGGAGTAACAGAGCACGACCTAGGCGACTTTGCTTCAGCGCTTCAGTCCAAACAGCATGCACTCGACATCCGTATTAAACTGTTTGGAACGGAACACGCAGAAACAGCCAGGAGTTACCAATCACTCGGATTAACACAATACAACCTTCGCGAAATTGCTTCAGCGCTCCATTCTGAAGAACACGCACTCGACATCCGTATTAAACTGTTTGGAGAAGAACACGCAGACACAGCCAGCAGTTACGAGTCACTCGGAGGAACACAGCACAAAGTAGGCGACTTTGCTTCAGAGCTTCAGTCCAAACAGCATGCACTCGACATCCGTATTAAACTGTTTGGAGAAGAACAGGCAGATACAGCCAGGAGTTACGAGTCACTCGGCGTAACAGAGCACCACCAGGGCGACTTTGCCTCAGCGCTTCAGTCCAAACAGCATGCACTCGACATCCGTATTAAACTGTTTGGAAAGGAACACGCAGATACAGCCAGGAGTTACCAGTCACTCGGATTAACACAGTACAACCTTCGCGACTTTGCTTCAGCGCTTCATTCTGAAGAACACGCACTCGACGTTCGTCGTAAACTGTTTGGAGAAGAACACGCAGACACAGCCAGGAGTTATGACTCACTCGGAAAAACACAGCACGACCTAGACGACTTTGCTTCAGCGCTTCAGTCCAAACAGCATGCACTCGACATCCGTATTAAACTGTTTGGAGAAGAACACGCAGACACAGCCAGGAGTTACGAGTCACTCGGCGTAACACAGCACCACCAGGGCGACTTTTCCTCAGCGCTTCAGTCCAAACAGCATGCACTCGACATCCGTATTAAACTGCTTGGTGAAGAACACGCAGACACAGCCAAGAGTTATGACTCAGTCAGAGTAACACAGCACGACCTAGGCGAATTTGCTTCAGCGCTTTAGTCCAGACAGCATGCACTCGACATCCGTATTAAACTGTTTGGAGAAGAACACGCAGACACAGCCTGGATTTGACTCACTCGGAAAAACACAGCACGACCTAGCCGACTTTGCGTCAGCGCTTCAGTCCAAACAGCATGCACTCGACATCCGTATTAAACTGTTTGGAAAGGAGCACGCAGACACAGGCAGGAGTTACCAATCACTCGGATTAACACAGTACGTTCGTTGCTTCGCGCGCGGACCTTGGCAGCTTATTCCATAGGAAAGGAGCAGCTAGCAGGAAAGCTCCGTCACCCAATGTTTTCTTAGTTTTCACACTTGGTCCTTCCGGCAAATGACCATTATGGTTGCGCCTCAAAGGGTAGGACGAAGGCCGTTGAATACTAATTAAATCTGAAAGGTACTTAGGTGATAGGCCATGCAGAATTTTAAAAGTTATCAAGAGTATCTTATAATGTATCCTGAAGCGCACTGGTAACCAATGTAGTTCAGCGAGTAGAGGTGTAATATGAAAGAACGTATGCGCACGATATATAAGTCTCACACTTGTATTCATAACACGTTGCAATTTCATAATTTGATATTCTGGGATTCTGTACAAAAGGCTATTACAATAATCCAGTCTACTACTAATGGAAGCATGAACTAATTTCTCAGTAGATTTCCTGGATAAAGATTTCCTAATATGACATATATTGTATAAATAATAGAAAGCACTGCTACAGGTCTTTGTAATGTGAGCTCCCATATCCAGATGCGTATCGAACCATGTGCCTAGATTGCGCATGCACGCAGAGGCTTCAGGAGAGACTTCAGTCTGCCCAATCTTGGTGCTTTGGATTGAAACTTTTGAGAGCTGCTGACGTGTACCTATGATCAGGAACTCAGTCTTGTCACCACTGAGCATCAGCTGATCCTCCCTCATCCATGCTCGGACATCGCAGATGCACTTTTGCATGGCTGATACAGCATTGACTTCACTGGAAGAGTCAGGGGGCTTAAATGACAAATACAACTGTGTATCGTCAGCGTAGTATGGACCGAGGGCAGATGCTGTTTAAGAATCTGGAACAGCTTTAGCTCACATAGATGAGTAAGCACTATTTCTATCGCCTTCACACTTGTGCAAGGAAATGAGTATGTAGCTATCAAGATACCATAGGGTAGACTGCACACTATGATTCCAGATCTGTTATGATGTGACATTCTATGTACACTGAGGTAACAGAACAGAAAAACATTAATTTTTTTTTTATCAATAACATGAGTACTGGGGTGAATCAGTGGAAAACAAATCACACCGGAAAAAAAAAAACATTTGGGGGTATTGTTAAATTGTACTTATCATAATGATTTCAAGTTGACTATCTGAAAATTTGAAAACAATAATATTATAGGATAATGGCCTGCAAATGGTAGAGTTGTTGTAAAATTGTAACTTATTGAAATCACAAACAGAGTCCGGGAAGCTTAGAGCTCACCAAGCTGGTTATACAAGTATGTTACAAATATCTTCCTCTATGTCTATATCTGTGTAACACCCCAAATATGGTGAGTCTGTAGGTTATGATAATGTGAACTAAATATTGTGGATTGCAGTTCAGCAATGGAAAAGGCCTGGTCAAGCATATCAATAAGAAGTTCACATTATTTGATAAACAGAAAACTGAATTTTTAAATACTCTTTTAGGAACCTTGTAACTCTCATGAGTGTAGAGGATAGATTTGATCCTCACAATATAGGGGTTATTAGTTGATCGAATATCAAATTCTCCAAACTAACATCATAAGAATTGTATGGCAGACAGTAAGCAGAATTGCTTGTGCGATCTTGGGAGTTAAAAGACCTTAGCTCACATCTTTTCTTATGAAGTTTTTGTTATGAATACCAAGATTTTAATAAAGTAAAGATTGTGGATACAGGGAATGAGTCAAAAAAAAAAAAAACCCTGGCCAATACAAAGTGTATGTTGACAAATTTTCTTCCCTCTCAACTCAGCAAAGAAAATTACATTACCTACAAAAATTCTTTCTGTAGATAATGTATTTAATCTCTTGGTTACCATTTAAAGTTTGCAGAATAAATTCCTTTTAGAACATAGCTAGCAGAGCCGCGCAATCAAGTTCAGTAAACGTAAGCGTGCTCAAAATTCTGATAGTGCACGCTGATAGCGTGAGCAAATCGCTTCGCCAGAAATTTTTTTTTTCATGCAAGTGGCCATTGTTAGGGTGGGGAAAAATAATATATTTCGCGAAAATAATGGATACAAACAGAGACTCGGCCTACTAGTCCCAAAACGAAGACAATTTTTCGACCTTTTCCCTTGGGCTAGAGTTCTTAAATGAGGCAGGAAAGGAGAAAAACAACGGAAAAGGAGACTCGGCATCAGCGCCATCACGATTCGCTTCAATTGATATTGTTGTCCGTTTTTCGCACTGGATTTGATGCACAATTCGACCGGCTATGTTCTAAAACAGTTGGTTCATGCTTTCAGCTGTGCACTATCGAGTTATGGAGCAAGTGGGAAGTTTGGAGAGTACTCAAGAAGCTAGAGTTACCCTTGGCTATTGCCTCGGGCAACTCTTACACTTCTTTCGTGCTCACCAAACTTCCCGCGTGCTCCATAACTCGATAGTGCACGCTAAAGCATGAACCAATTGTTAATTGGCATGCAGCAGAGTCTGTGGGAAAATGAAAGAAGGATGGAGGATCCTAGAAAAACATTTATTTCTGTTCAAAGCACTTTGAGACATTGCTTTACAGCCAACTTTTATTATAATGTTTTGATGATTCTGTAAAAATATAAATATAGCTGTACCCCTCTGCACAGGTGTTTATGACTCCCACCATGCCTTCAGAACTGTAATTTAAAATTCCAATTTGGCTGATTAAGTTATTTACAAAACATTCCCGATGAAAGTTGACCACCTGGATATAAATTGGCTTATAATTTATCAATTCTCTCTAGCCCTTAAGTGGGAAACTTTGCAGATTAATGATAAACAAAGTGTTTCTCCTACTTCCTGCCCTAGAATCTCTCACCTTATCCTCTTCTCATGTCTATTCGATACCCCTCCCACACCCCTCCCACACCCCTCGTACACCCCTCCCATTTCTCTTCCAACCCTTTTAGCTCCCTATTTCCTTGAGATCCCATTCATTTCACTATTCCACTAAATCTTATAATTTGAAACTAGGAAATTTCTTGTAACCAACCTAATTTTCTTCAAATTAGACAAACAGAACCTACCTTGTTTTTCAGATGTTGTAGTAAAGATAACAATAAACTGGGTACTTGAAGCACCGTGAAATACCTCCTGGAAACTTTCACGCATCTGTAGTAAGTCCAAGTGGAGACCAGAAAGATACGTTTGCACTCGCGATTGATCAGCTTCGATTATTAAGAAATTCGCTTTGTCACTCAGAAAAGTCAGAGATTGATAAACCAACTTTTGATCAATATATGTATGTGGCTAAAGAAGCATTCAAAGTTCTTGGTGTCAAGACTGACCCAACTGATGCCATTGGTGGTTTGACAGAGTCCGACTTTCCCACGAAAGAGGTTCGCAGTTTGGAGCAAGGTATCAGTCAGGAGCTTCGAGTGCTACACGAATTTCTCAAAGGCGAGAGTATAAACGAATTAATAGCAGTGAAGGACAAAGTTGACGGTAGAGGAAGTAGGGAAGACATTGCTTTGTTGGAGCGAAAGATTGATGACTTAAAACTAGAAATTACTCAAGACCAGAAAGGTAAAAAATTACAGCTTTTCTTTAGCTATATGAGAAATTTCAAGAAAGTTTGGTACCTTAAACACTCTATTTCTATCTCCCCAGCCTAAAGATACAGACAGAACTCGCCTCTTAGTGCGTTTCGAGATTCAAATAAGTAACGCGACCGTTCAAGAACTGTTCCCTCAAATAGGCCAATAGGTCGACTATGGAATCCACCATTCTAAGTATGAATAATAATTATTTAATAACCTTGTTTCACACGCACTGATTCTCAACGAGCAATTCACAAACAGCTGCCGCCTCGGTTGTCGCGAAAAAGATCATTATGCATGCATTTGGTCTATCATGTTAACAATTTCAGATTAAATTCAATGCAATTAGCATTTGATTTACAGTCCTTTATTATTACACAGAATACTCATCATGATTGACACTATTCTTTGCCATTTTAAAGATTCAACGGTATTGCCTCCGCCATCATGTCTTCCTCCGATGGTTCCACATTTCGCTGGCCGCCAAAGAGAGTGTGAAGACATTATCGGTCACCTGAGTTCCACATCCACTCGAATCTTGTCGATATGGGGCTCACCTGGTTTTGGAAAAACCTCTGTGGCAACTGCTGTGGGACAAAAACTCCAGGATAAAGAATCTCCCGTCTATAGCTACTTCTTCTCCTTATGAGGGCTAAACTCATAAACTGATCTAATATCCAAGCTTTTTAGCTTTTTCAGTAGAACTTTAAAAGATGAACTACCTCAGCAGCTACCGATGGACGAAGATCTTTTCAAAATTTTTCCTGAGATTTCGGACGAGTTTGTGATGATTCTTGACAATGCTGATGACTTACTTAAAAGTGCAGCACCCAACGTGAAGAAAAATGTTATACAGTTTCTTCAAGACATTCTGAGTCGAACCACGAAGGTAACTATTGTTATTACCACAAGGGAATCACTTGAATTTATGAACGTGCATTTTGAAGGCCACCATGCAGTGAGAATAGGGTCATTAGATGAGTCCTTCTCTCAATTGTTAGTGGGTGAGTTACTTTCAAACGCTATTACCACATCTGATCGTGAAGAAATTGTGAAAATCTGCGGGCATGTACCTTTGGCCATTAAGTTGTTGTGTTCCACCATTTCTGAAGACAACACTCAACCGAGTCAGTCTCTTGAGGAATGGAAAAAATCTGTAGAAAGAAACATTGTGGATCTGTTGGACAATCCAGACTATCCTAGTAATCTGAGACTAAAATTTTTATTCAAATCGTCTTTTGTAAGACTTTCAGTACAGGAGAAAGAGGCGCTCTTGTCTCTAAGTATTATATCAGAGGATTTTAACCTATCGGTAGCTGCAACTGTCATGGGTATTAAAACAAACCTTGAGGCCAAAAAGATGTTGCATAGGCTTCGGAGGATATCGCTACTCGACTCTGGTTCCAAACCTGATTCATTTTCGATGCATAAACTGCTTCAGTCCTTTGTTAGAGAAAGAGGAGAAGATGAAATGAAACAGTGCTGAGTTCAAAAGCGCGCTTTTATGCATTTTACGTTTCTCTTTTTTAGAAGTTGAACGAACAGTTCTTGACAGGACATTCAATGCCAGCATTTGTTGAGTTCTATGAAGAGAAGCAAAATATCGTTCAGAGTCTAACAGAAAGTTTTTCAGATCCTAAGACATGTGACACTGTTTTTGGTGTTTTGATAAAAGCAGAGATATTCTTAGATTCCCTTTTCTAGTGCGAAGGAGAAGTCGTTGACAAAATTTACGAATCAGCAATCAATGCGGTGAAGAAGCTTGGAAAAGGCAATTTTCACAAACAGTTAATGGTTTCGCTGGCTTTTGGTGAAATGTATTGGGGCACAGAAGGAAGAACAATGAAGCTGCTTTCCGAAGCCGGGGACGAGCAAGCGTCATGTTCTCTCTCGGCAGAACATAGAGGAAAACTCATTTGTTACAGAGGCGTCTGTCAAGTGGCTTCTAGAAAAACAGAGGATGGAATACGAAGCTTAGAAGAAGCTCTTTCGTCACTGTCTGGCGATGCTGAACAGAGAATTGCTATTTGTCATCGTTTCAAAAAACAATATTCAGTTGCGTCTGAGTTTTATAAGAACGCTTTGCAAGAATGTGGAGCAGTTGTAGACATGAGTCTTTTTATTATTCCTACAATGGAAAACAAAGAAGTCAACATTCTCGAAAAAGAAATCAAAAACGAAAGCCAGATACTCATCCGGTCAGGTTAGAAATTATTTGTGTTGTTGGCTCAGTAACAAATCATTTTTTTTGATAAATATACCGAGAACTCAATGAGCAATGCTGTAATCCAAATAGCAACAGAATTACAGAAACCGACATTACAGAGATCACTCGGCCTTTGGAAATTTCAGCGCAATGTCTGTGATACACTCCAGAGTGTGTTTATCATCAAGAAGCAATTAAATTGTCTGCTGCAAGTATCAGCTATCATGAAATGGCCATTACGGAAAATGGAAACGTAGAATCAGAGACTCAGCCGAAACTTGATGAGAATCTAGGGTTACACGAGCATCAAGAAGAGCTTCTAAGGAGTTACTTCGACCATGGCGGGAATCTGTTCAAACTGCAAATATATCCTGAGGCCCAGATATTTTATAATCGTGCACTATGAATACAAGTTAAACTGTTTGGAGAAGAACACCCAGACACAGCTCAGAGTTACCAATTACTCGGAGTAACACAGCACGAGTTGGGCGACTTTGCTTCAGCGCTTCAGTCCAAACAGCGCGGACTTGACATCCGAGTTAAACTGTTTGGAGAAGAACACCTAGACACAGCGAGCAGTTACGAAACACTCGCAGCAACACAGCACGAGTTGGGCGACTGCTTCAGCGCTTCAGTCAACACAGCGCGGACTTGACATCTGAGTTAAACTTTTTGGAGAAGAACACCCAGACACATTGAGGAGTTACCAATCACTCGGAGCAAAACAGCACGAGTTGGGCGACTTTGCTTCGTCGCTTCACTCGGAACAACGCGGAGTCGACATCCAAGTTAAGCTGTTTGGAGTAGAACACCCAGACACAGCGAGGAGTTATCATTCAGTCGGAATAACACAGTACAAGCTTGGCGACTTTGCTTCAGCGCTTCAGTCAACACAGCGCGGACTTGACATTCAAGTTAAACTGTTTGGAGAAGAACATCCAGACATAGCGAGGAGTTACCAATCACTCGGAGTAACACAGCACGAGTTGGGCGACTTTGCTTCAGCGCTTCAGTCCAAACAGCGTGGACTTGACATCCAAGTGAAACTGTTTGGAGAAGAACACCAAGACACAGCGAGGAGTTACGAATCACTTGGTTTAACACAGACTTTCTTGGGCGACTTTGCTTCAGCTTTTCAGTGAATACAGCGTGCATTTGCCATCCAAACTACACTGTCTGGAGAAGAACACCCAGACACTGCCTAGAGTTCGAGTACGAATCACTCAGAGTAACAAAGCACGATTTTGACGACTTTGCTTCAGCGCACAACACGACCTCGCACAATTGCAACTCGTTACTTTTAAAGCGCTTCAACTACCCATAGATCATTACATTGAAAAACACCCAAAAATTCAGAACACATTTAAATCGCTATCCACGACCTTTGCCGCTATGATGCGATCCCTTCTCTCACATGACATTTTGTAAACACCCTTTTTTCACCTTTTTTTCAAATACGTCACTGTGGTTGATCGCTTTAGAAAGTGACGAAAACTTGTTCGATTCTGCAGGCCAGGAACATGTTTGAGAACTTGAATCGCCTATCGTGCTTTGTGAAGTTTTGCTGCCCCATTCTGAATGGAAAAAATTAAAGAATATTTTTAGCTTGGCCTCATGGGGGGGAATGAGAGATAATCCCAAATCAAAATTCTAACATTTAGTTACACTTGATAACTTGAAATTACTTTGCGATTATTGCTAAAGCTTTAAGTTAAAATGTTTTCAAAATGTGCCGGAGAAGTACAAAATTAATCGAATGGTCTAAAGACATCCTTTGCACATTTGTCACGACAAGTAAGTGATAGTTAGTGGATCCAAGCAGGTTTTTCCATTTACACTGATCTTGTCTTGCGGAACGATCTTCTTCTTCAGGGAAGATAGTCGCTCAATTTCCTGGAGTTGACTACATGTGCTACAAACCGGTCAGTCAGTCGGTCATTCAAGGTAGTTTTGGTTTTATCAACTGAGTTGATAATGTAAATTGGCCACCACAAGGAGTTTCAGAGGTGACGTTTGGAGCGTTAGCCGGAGCAAATGTCGCTCAGTCAGTCAGAGTCGTTCGGTCAGTCAGTCAGTCAGTCCGTCGCTCAGTCAGTTGGCTCGTTACTCGCACAAAATTCACGCAAACGAAAAGATTGAAAACAAAAATGTGAACGTTCGAAAAGGAAAAATTTAAGACCTTTTTACCTCAAAGTTAAGTTAATTGCAAGTAAGTTAGGCTTTTCACTTTCTCTATACACCGTGAATTACAAGCTTTTGTAATTGATTGACAACTTGATTCTAACAGCCTGCAGGCCACCTCTGACTCGTTTTCAACCTTCTTACATTATCAGACGTTTAACTTCTGTCTTAGTAGCTGTTAGAGCAATGAAAGATTTCACAGGCACTGGCTGAGAAGAAAATCAACATGAACTATCTTCACCTCAGACCACATTTTATTGCAAAGAGGTATACGACCTTAATTACACATCTAATTAGTGGCTTTAAAATACGACTTCTTCGAAAATATTAGCAGAGTGTAAACAGAAAAGAGACATCTAACAAGTTTCAATAATAATAACAATTACAATAATACACGTTCAGCTTTTTTTATAAATAAGTTAATCAGTTATCAACTCAGGCCAGCTACTGTCATTAAAAGCCAATTGCTGCAGTGAGGCTGTACACCATTTATTGTTATACTTTTTTATAGATCTTTTATTTACAATGTTATTCGTCGGTCGAGAAGATCAACTTGACAAAGCCGTCTTCACTTTCCAGCGGCTGAGCACAGAATGGGCATATGGCCTGAAAAGCATCACAGCCATGAGGAATGGGAAGTTGTTGCCAAAACCTGCATCAAAAGGATAAAAAAAAAAAAAACACCACTTTATTATCGATTCTCCCTCATGAACGAGACACGTTGATGTTATCTGTGAGAAGTTAACAGTTCATTAACAGTTCATTCCGCCGCCTGGTTAGCTCAATTGGGAGAGCGCCGGACTGCTGTGCGGGAGGTCGAGAGTTCAATACCGGCCGGACCAACACTCAGGGTCTTAAAATTAACTGAGAAGAATATGCTTCCTTTCTTTAACATCAAGAAATGGTTAGATATTCTAGTCTTCTCGGATAGGGACGAATAAATGGAGGTCCCGTCTCCTGCAGGGTTGGGGTAGGAGACGTTAATTTCCCACGCACGAGATTACTGTGTGATGGATGTCCTCCCAGGGGTGGGTTGGGTGGGTAGTTACATGGCCGTTCTGAGAACCACTTCTGTGAAAACGCCCCTGTCTAAAGATTATTATCTATTCTATCTATTCTATTCTTCATAAACATCTGTTGACCTTTTTACGTACTCCAAGATCAAAATATCAATTCTCTAAACTGTCTGTTCTAAATTTCTCACAATTTCAGCTCTGAGAATTTGGTATTCAATCAAACAAAATTCCCCTTATCAATATTTTTCTTTCTTCTCACCTAGCTCTTCTCTGCTTTAGAATGTACTGTTATTGTTAGGGGAAATTCCTTTGTTCACTCGGTGGAATACAAGGGTTAAGTTAGTATTTTGGCTGACAAAGTGTCTCGTATAGGATTGGAACTCTGTTAAACTTCACTATCAAACTGATAAAATATTGGTAAAGTTTTACTGTTACATAGTGTGACTTTACAGGTTACAGGTTACTTTACATATTATAAACCATTTTTTTGGTTCAAATAGCTTACAAAAGGTCTTAGGGAGGAACTCTAACCAGAGAAAGACAAATTGAACTCTTTCAGATGCAACTGTTCTTCAGTTGCTAGGGTATCTCATTCTGGAGCAGCAGGGAACCTCACCTTACTGTTTCCTCCGAGCAAACATGTCCACAAGGTACAAAAGCATGTGTAGCAGCAGGCTCTCCCTGATTGAATGCAGGTTCTTTTCCAATACTCAGTGGCACATACCTGCTGACCTGGTGAAGCAATGGAAATTGTGGATGTTGCTTGACACTAGCTAGCTTAAAAGTAAGATGGATGCCTTTGGTGTCAAATATTTTCCACAGTGGCCAGCCAGCATGCTGATGGAATATTTTCTACGCCCCCTCCTCTCCCCACTACAGGTTGTCATAACCCTTCCACCCACCCAAGAGGCAGTAATTTCCAGGCACCCTTTGACAATGACTAAATCAGTGGATGGGAATAGTGAGCCTGTGGGTGGGGTAGGGGAATCCTTGTAACACCCACTATATACTAAGTACTCAGGAGTGAAATGACTGTCACTAAACTACCCTTAAACCCTGAGATCCACTGCAAAATAGCTGAGATGTTCCACAGGAGCTTGCCCTGACCAAATTGAAGAGCCCACTATGTTTCTGGCAATAAACCCTTTGATTCCCAAGATCTCCTAATCAGTTCTCCTTACCATCTGCCATATAAATTCTTATAATATTAGTTTGAAGAAATTGGTTTTGGATCAATTAATAACCTCCTTTGAACTGATATTTTTTCTTTATTCTCACAACATGTCTGCTTGATAATGCTTTGACACCGTAATGAGAAATTCTCTCTTGGTCACTCAAGAGAGTAAAGGATTAAACTGCATTAAACTGTCTAAATTTTTCCTTAAGAATCCTTGTAGAAAATTTTCTCATAATTCTATAAAATATAAAATTCATTTGAGATTGTAGGAAAAGTTTTTTTCTTAATCTCCTCTTCTTGTCAAAATGTTTCTTATGCCAGGTTTTATTACCTGTAAACAAACTGGACAAGTTCTTTTGTCTGCAAGATTTCTCTCAGGTGAATTCCATGAATGAACACCATGTAAATGACCACACTTGAGGTAAACATATGGCTGTGCATTGGTCACATTGCTAGAGGGCTGAAAACAAAGAAATATTACAGGAAAATTAAAAGGGAGAAGGGTGTCAATGATATTACATTAATCCTTCCTATCCATACAAATGTACATCAGTATGGATGTTTTCCACTCTGTTCTCCATACATTCTCTTTGGTACTGACATGACAGGTACTTCCCCTAAGGATTGGGGTGAGTTTTGCATATCACTTCCCTCCCTCCCTCCCCAAATAAACATGCATCACTAAAAATAAATAATACTGCTGCAACAAAGATTCAATAAAAAACAGCAAAGGAACAACCTCAGTCTTACCTCTGATTGACTTGGAAATCTTAACGTTGTGAGACCCACAGGACACTGAGGGCGAGAAGCATTTAGGCACTCCCTCATTTTGTCAATTGTTTCCAAGGTCTACAGGTTTGAATGGAAAAATTACAGTTAAGTCTCAATTGTTTAGTTTTGCCATATCTAAATTCCAGCTTATTAAATCATGTCACTTCCTTCCAAAATAAATATTATACCAATAATAATTACATCTATTGAGTGGAAACCATTCTGAAAATCTGTTCTAAAATACAATGGTCCTACAATAATTATAAATTAGAAGAAATCTATTTTTGTATATAAATTTAAAATTTAAATGCAATGGATTTATCTTGCACCCTTTGTGGCATTACAGATATCTTTATCAAAAAACTTTTCTGATGTGAAATACATGGAAGTAATCATCATGTCCTTAATTCATCACTAAATAAAGTTAAACTTGCATTTATTGAAGGCTCTCAATCAATTAAATTATGAAGGGTTAAAAATGTCAAAAGGCAAATTATACAATCACTGTGATACCAAAGTGATGGAACAACCCCATTAAGGGAACACCTCCAGGAGACAGAAAATTTGGTTCTGTCCTGGTGTACCGGTTCACAAGGGAATTACCATTGTTCTTTCTTTGTTTAGGAGTCATTGATTAGCTGTTGTGTATTGTTCGGTCTTTTGTATCGGCTCTCGTGAACCGGTACATGAGGACAGAACCGAAAATTTGGTCAGCTCCTAGAAACAAATTATTTATTATCTTGATTAAAGGGTGTCTATGTCTCTATTAAGACAACTTTTTTTCCAGTTTAGAAAGTGTTCCCTAAATGAAGTCATAATGGAAAAATTGAATTAAAGGTTGATGGTGAAGAATAATTTTGTGAAGCAAAAGACAGAGAAACATACAGGCATTTCCTTTATAGCTTCAGCTGATCTCCATAGTAACACAGCTCCACAGAGATCAATCAATGACCCATCAAGTAAATCATTGGACTCATCTTCAACCTAAACAAGAATAAGTGTTATTAACCCTCTACACCCTAACATCAGTATGCATATTCTCCATACTGTTTTCTATACATTTCCTAGGGTGCTGACAAGGAGAATTTGTTTAACAATCAAAACCTTCCTCCTTTACACCCTAACATCAGTATGCATATTCTCCATACTGTTCTCCACTCATTTCTGAAAGTGCTAATCAGGAAAATTTGTTTAACAATCAAGAGCTTCTTTAGTTGGTAATCATTTCTTTTATTTTCTCATGATTCAGGGGAGATATTAGAGGTTATTTACTCTTAGAGGTCAGATGGCCATTTACATGTTTGAAGGGTGAAAAGGGTTATTGGTGCTATTGATATTATTGACACATTGTGATCATAGCAATAATAAATAATAAATAATAATAATAAGTAATTTAGCAATGGACATCCACTGGGTGGCTCTTCTTGTCCACTGTTTCCAGATCGAATTGGAATTTGGAATGTTGGTTTTGCAGAGAGAGGAAAACCGGAGGACCTGGAGAAAAACCCTCCGAGCAAGGACGAGAACCAACAACAAACTCAACCGACATGTGACACCGGGTTCGGGAATCGAACCCGAGCCACAGTGGTAGGAGGCGAGTGCTCTCACCACTGCGCCATCCCTGCAATGATTTCCTGCCAGGTGCTATATAACCTACTAAGGTAGCATCATTACTCAGTCCTTTAACCTTTTGGCAGTGACTGGTTGAAACTGATGGCAACATAACAATAAACAGAGGTCTATCTATCAGTTAGTACTGTAAACTACTGGAACTTACAGTCTTCCCTTTCTCAGTGGTCGACCGTGTTCTACGAAGTCCATATACATTCCCACATACTGATATTTCACACCATATTGTGGGCTGACAAGAAGGACCACCCTTGGCATTCATTAGACGAATGCCATTGGTGGTCAGACCATCCATCAAATTCTCGTCATTTTGCCACTTGGGGGCTTTTTCCTGTTGAGCAAAATCACGATGTAACTACTTTGACAAAAAAAAAAGATGTTCTTCTGCATTAATGCCTTACAAACACTGCATTCAAACTCCAGCAGAATAAAAATGACTTGAACTTGTAGGACTAAAGCATTGCAAAATAGAGTAAAGTTTAAAAAATGCCAATTTCTGCTTTAATAAAAATGAGTATAACAAGAATCAAGTATTTTTTTTAAAAAAATTTATTGAGATGTATATTTTTATTTTGAAAAAGTAAAGTTTTGAACTTACTCCTAAAAATATATTACTAGATTTATCAAAACCAGCTGCAAACACCCTGGCAGTATAAGGTGGTTCTCTATCGACGACAATGCGACAAGCATATCTGGAGATAGTGCTCTTGTGTGTGTCTGGGTTCAAATCTGAAAGCTTATTTCCAGGAGCTGTGTCAGTCACCACAAAGTCTATTTTAGAATCAGCAGAACGGCCAATCTGCAAAAAAAGAAAAAAAAGTCCAGTAAAAACTGAATTCTATACTGTTCATCTAGCTATGATAATCCTCATTGTAAACCTAAAACTTAATATTACACAAAAAGTCTCCAAATGGTAACAGGTATCTCTCACAGTGACCCAGATAGTGTCAATGCAAAATACACTGTGTAGACATCTACGTACACATCACTTTGCTTTGTAGTTACTGGTAAGTTTAACTTTCATACTTTCTTGAATTTATACATAGTGCCAATGCAAAATACACTTACAAGTCACTTTCCTTTGTAGTTACTGGTAAGTTTAACTTTCATACTTTCTTGAATTTATACATAGTGCCAATGCAAAATACACGTACACGTCACTTTGCTTTGTAGTTACTGGTAAGTTTAACTTTCATACTTTCTTGAATTTCTACATAGTGCCAATGCAAAAATACACACACATGTCAATTATTTGCCTTGCCCTTCGGCTTCGGCAAATAATTCATCTACTCGCCATGGACAAATCACAATATTTTGCTCAACCTCGTCCAATAATTGTTAAACATTTGTTGAATAATCTGCCTAGATTGGGATCTCCACCTTGTCGAGGTGGGGTGGCTTGCTCTCCCCAGTGACCCCTAGAGCTATGTTGGCTGGAGTCTTGCACTCCTGGCAGGGACACCCATGCCAAAAAGGTCGAAGGGTAGGGGCCAGACAAAGAGTGATCCCACTGGCCCTCTAGGTTGGGAGTTGAGCAGAGGGGTGATAACCCTCTCCTGTAAAAAAAAAAAGAATTATTACAGAAACCAGAAGCAGAGTGAATTCACTATTTTAAAGGGGAACTGTGGCAGTACCTCATAAGAGAGAATTAATGAAGCACGGGAGCCAAAGCCAGCAGGACGCCTCCAGGCTGATGAAGCCACTGTTAAAGAAAGGCAAGAGGCAGGTTGGAGGTCGTGGGAGGAGGTGCGGACCACAGAAACCAATTGAGAGGAGTGGAAAAGCTCTGTGAAGGCCCTATGTGCCATGAGGCATGATAAGGATTGATGATGATTTGTTGAATAATGATCTGCTCTGTTATGCCATCAGAGGTGGAAGACAAGAGCACAGTTGGTGGGAGGAGTAGAATCCTCCTTGGAAATCTTTGTTAAAAAACCTGACTAGGTCTTAAAGGAAAAGGTCCGAAGGCTGTAACTAAATTTTAAGTTTCTTCTGCAAGTATGTACCATCATGTGACAAAATTTACTTCTGCCTGGTTAAAGATAAACAGTAATCCTAATTTGCAAAGAATATGGCAGGTTTTCAATAGTTTTTCATTTTTCAGGGAGCCTATTTTCCACCTGGCCATGACAGCAGAGGAAGTAGGGCTTCTCGGTTGGTAGAGATATTCTCTGATGTTAGTTAAGAACCGTAACCTCTCAGTCTGCCAACCTCCATCCCCCACTCACTCCACCCCAGCTCACTCCACCCCATGCTATTGCCAAGGAATCAGTCAGACTGCATTAACTGCGAACGGATCTCTGGATGCGCTTTGTAGAAAGATGTGCCTCAGATTTACATGCATAAAACATTAGTCTTTGCACTGTGCTAGTCACTCAGTTGCAATATGTTTGCAGGAGAAAAGATATTGAACAAGTCAACGTGACCTATGAGAAGTACTGGAATGGGGAGTGCAGGTATGCAAGGATTTTTTCACACAATATTTTGTGAAAATATTTTCTAACTAATTTATTGGGAAAATTTTAAAAATGTACTCGGCAGGAAGGCACATACCCACAGCCTAAATTAGGGAGCATCTTTTACCCCTTCTCCACACAGATTTACATACAGCTCTCTAATAACTTTTTGTTTCTTAAATTATATTTTTTTTCATATTTTATTTTTCAAAGAGCTGGGACCACCTGATTTTGAAGTAGCTGAAAATGAGGCTATAAAGCTGAAGGTACGGGTGTGTTTGATTCATATTTCCATCTTTATTAGGGTAGCCAAGGGGGGAACCAGATTCCTTTTCACACACCAATTTTTGAAAAATTCATGTGTCACATATTCAAAAGGGACAACTTCAAATCTGCCTTTGTGTGCACTACATTTCAAGAAAATCTACAGGTTTTCACTAAATGAGTCACACAGGTCATGTGTGGTCAGGTGGTAAATCATGCTTCTTCTTTGGTGACCCGGTCTCCGTACTTAGAACCTTGCAGATCAGTTCACTATCCAAGAAGCCCATCATGAGGGTGGACATTTTAACTTATCAGCCAGAGAGTGTTTGCTTGATTTTATTTTACTACAAAATTGTGTTACCCAGAGTACTGACAGAAGGAAAATAAAAAAAAAACTATAGGTGTGAGCTTTACAAAGAGATCTTGCCAGCCATCAAGGAAGGCTGAATTATTAGAAAATTATCATGATTAAAAGAATCTGAATGACATGGTCCAGTTCACTATTAATGAGATCCATTGAGAGAAATTTAATTACTCATTCATTTGTGTTTTTGTATTTCTTTTGACCAGTTGGTTCATCACAGCTCAGAGCTCAACATGAATTATTTGAGGCCTCTTCAACTTTTTAGAATTTTACTGATTTGATATCTCAGGTTGGTGGAAAGTGTCTATTTTGTATTCCAAATTGTTGCTGATTTACTTTTTTTTTAACAGTGACAGCTTTCAACCACCAAATGGTTTTTGAAATACTTAAGTCCCCTTTGAAATGGGATTATGATTTCTACTGATACCTTATTTTCAAAGGCTTCTAATACGAATTTTTCCTTTTCCTTTTACAGAATGTAGCTGATGTCTTGCAACAATAATAAGTGACTGCAAATGACAGGATTGACTGAAAAACATCTGCTAGGTTGATACCTTGAAGAAATAAGTAGTTAATTATTGACTTGTAAACACACAGTCTGATAATAATGATGATGACAATGAGAATGATGAAGACAGCATTGATGACAATGACAATACTGATGACCATGAAACAGGGGTTTCATTAATGTTTTCAGGAGGAGGGCAACTGGTTTTCACAGGCGGGCAAAACTTTTTGAACTAAACTTCTTTATAAGATAAACTTTCCCCCAGACTGTTAAACCAGGTGGGCAAAACCATCCTTACAACTACTCAATTTGGCCAGTGCCCGGCCCTCAATGAAACCCCTGCTTTTAAGATTTAGGCTCTGCCAAATATTTCTTGCTTGTTCACTCTGAAGACCTAATGCACAATTTAACATTAAATGGTGAAAGTAAGATACCCAGTTCTTGTTTCATCTTCTCAGTTGTTCACAAGTGTTCTCCACTATTTCTATCGCCTTCACACTTGTGCAAGGAAATGAGTATGTAGCTATCAAGATACCATAGGGTAGACTGCACACTATGATTCCAGATCTGTTATAGTGTGACGTTGCATATACACTGAAGTAACAGAACAGAAAAATATCTATCAATAACACAAGTAATGGGGTGAATCAGTGGAAAAAAAATCACACCAAAAAAAAAACATTCGGGGTATTGTTAAATTTTATTTATGAACATGACTTCAAGTTGGCTATCTGAAAATTTGCAGTCTGTAATCATTATGGTAAATACAAAAATAAATAAAATAAATAACTTTATTTAACAATGGAAGCACTTTACAGTCTTAGACTGAGAAACCTATGGCCTTCACATGGTATTATGGCCTACAAATGGTAGAGTTGGTGTAAAATTGTAACTCAATGAAATCACACAGTCTGGGAAGCTTAGAGCTCACCAAGCTGGTAATAAAAGTATATTACAAATATCTTCCTCTATGTCTAGATACACCTGTGTAACACCCCAAATATAAAGTACATATCGCGGACACAGGGAATGGGTCCAAAAAAAAAGGAACAGATACAAAGCATTTGACAGACATTCCTTCCTCTCAACTCAGCAAGGATAATTCACATTACCTACAAAAATTCTTTCTGTAGATAATGTATTTAATCTCTGGATCACCCATTGCAGTTTGCAGAATAAATCCCTTTTGGCAAGCAGCAGAGTCTGTAGGAAAATGAAAGAAGGATTAAGCACGATTTACTTCTGTTTAAAGAGGGGAGCTAAGTTACCAAAAACAACCTGAATCGTCAAATTCAAAGGCAGGTTAAAACTGCACCCTTCAACATTGCGAGGCAGTTGATTGCAGTTATGTTTTGATGATTCTGTGAAAATGTAAATACCCCTCCCTGCAGGTGTTTATGACTTCCATCATACCTTCAGAACTGTGATTTCAAATTCTAGTTTGGCTGATTAAAACTATTTACAAAACATTCCCTGTGAAAGTGGGCCACCTGAATATAACTTGGTTCACTGTGAATCTCTCACTTCTCTCTGGCCTCTAAGTGTTTAGTTAAACTTAGACGGTGATGTTTTTCCTTTGTTTTTGCATTTTTTTGTTTGCGTTAAGTTTCGTGACATACATAAGTTAGAGTTTGGTCTCATGTTTTTCGGCTGTAGCTTCCTCACACATGTTTTTATCGATGAGCCCTTGTGGACTGTAAACTCTTCTTTTCGTCACTTTGGTTCACACAAAATGCAAAATTTCAATTGACACTTGTTTTAGGTATTCATTATGTTTATTTGTTGTTCTTGTTTGTTTTCTTTCTCAGTTTTCACCATTTTGTAACTGTTTTCATGACATGTTTGTACTATTGATTGCGATCGTTGAAAATTAAAGAATTTACGGGATAAACGTGTCGAAGTTTCATGCCATCCTTAATGCTAAGTGAGAAACTTTGCAGAATATGATAAACAAAGTGTTTCTCCAACTTCCTACCCTGCTCTATCTCACCTTATAGTTGTGTCATACCTTTCCCACACCCCTCCCACGCCACTCCCATTTCTCTCCCAACCCTTTCAGCTCCCTATTTCCTTGGGGTCCCATTTCACTATTCTACTAAATCTCCTAAGCTGAATCAGGGAAACATCCTATAGGTAGCCTTTATTTTCTTCATATTAGAAAAACAGAACATACCTTCTTCTTCAGATGTTGTGGTAAAGATAACAAGAAACTGGGTATAGTATTTCTGCAAAAATCACAAAGACCCACATCAAAACAATATCAAGCTGATAAGTGATGAGAAAAGAAAAATATTACTTAATTAAGGGAATTATTAGTTGATCCAATACCAAATTCTCAGAGCTAAGATCATAAGAATTGTTTGACAGACAGCAAGGAGAATTCCTCAAAGATCTTGGGATTGAAAGGGATAGGTTCACCTTTAGATGTTGATATTTATTATGAAGAGGAAACTTCTATCTCTATCTCCTTTATTTGTTTGAGCAGGTTGAATTATGGCAGCTATTTGCTGATGTGGACCTGCTATCTTCCCACCCATCCCACCCCAGGAGAGGATATCCATCACACAGTAATCTCATGTGTGGGAAATTAACATCTCCAACCCCAACCCTGCAGGAGACGGGACCTCCATTTATTCGTCCCTATCCAAGATGACTAGAATATCTAACCATTTCTTGATGTTATAGGAAGGTAGCAAATGCTTCTCAATTATTTTAAGACCTTGAGTGTTGGTCTGGCTGGGGCTCAAACCCTCGACCTCCCGCACAACAGTCCAGCGCACTATCCATTGGGCTAACTGACCGGCAGACATCCACAAACCTTTCACTTCCAAAGATAATCAGAATTAAAATCCTATTGCAATAACACTTTACACCTTGATACCAGTATGCAAATTCTCCCCACTGTTCTCTTTATATGTTCTAATCTGCTGACAAGGAGAATTTGTTTACCAATCAAGAGCTCCTTGATTAGTAATCATTTCCTTTATTCTCATGACCTTATTGTTTGACTCAGGGCTGATATTGTAAGGAGAAATTCAGTGCTAGTTTCTCTTAGAAGTCAAAGGGTTAAGGACTCGTACAGAGAAGCAGTGAGAACTAAGAAAAATACCTAATTTGTAGGGGATACTGCTTTGATGCAAAACCAAATCCTCAGGATTGACTTATAAAGAAACAAATTGTCATAAATTAGGAGAATTAGCTCCATAGTAATATAAGAATAAAGCATTTTAAAAATACAGGCCAAATATAGCAATTTTTACCTGATTTAGGTCTTTGAGGTTCCCACATGAGTAGATTGAATCACCCTGTTTGGTCAGGACAACCACACCATCAAGAACGGTGCCAACAAACAGATGTTCTGTGGATGTATATTATGTTTAAATGAGAAATGAGACAAAGTTCAGTATCCACATATGGTGCTCTGGTTTAAATCTGATCCTTAGAGAGGGACTTCTATCGATCAACACAATTGTGTGGCCAGGACTTGGAGTTAAACTATGTTCAGGAGCATTTTTCAACACCAACCCTGTCTAGATACCATTAACTTGTACTAAAAACAGTATTTCATGCATTAAGATTTTAAAAGGGAAAAGTTCAATATGCGTGACATATTAATTTTGGGCTTTATCGCACAGCAAGTACAAACCCTCTTGCCTCCCTCGTACAGTGTCTTGTCTGGATTGCTGGTCCTAGCAGTATGCAGGATGTCTGTCATATATGATGAAGCTATTTAATGCCAGGGTCTGATTGCAAAACATGCAGTTCCTTAGCTGCAAATCAGAAATAGCTAGAGCACTGCTGACACAAAACGGTTTGGCCATGGTGCCTATTAATACTCTTCGCTCTGACGAAGGGTTAACACACGTAACGTCACCTTTTAAAATCTTTACGGTGGCCACTTTACATTATCAACTTAGTTAATAAAACCAAATTACCAATTAATACTTAACATTATCAACCTGGTTGATATTATCAAATTACCAATTAATACTCTGTTTTGTAGCGTCTAAAACAAAGTTGTTGGGGGTTCAAAGCAGGAAAGGTGATTTAGCTCTGAATCGAGGTCTTGAAAGTTGTTTCATTCGCGTTGCCAGAACTGTGTATCGTTAGAAAAATATTGTAAACAGCGAACTTCACAAAACAATATGAAACAAATACCTGAGACGAACTCACTCCAGGCCTCCCCTGATTGCATCTGTTAACCTCTTCTTTCTTGGCCTTACGTACCCTTCCCTTAGTTCATCTGAAGCACTTAACGCTTAATCTATGTTAATATTTTTGTTAGCAGAACAAATATCAGTCGGCTAGAAGAGGAAAACTCAAGGTTATGTTGTTATCGACAGGCATTCCTATCACATTAGTTACCAGTCTCTTTCAGAATTTTATTGGTTCGCAGCTTCTCGTAGCCGAAAAGGAGCCGAAAGCAGCCGAAAGCAGCCGAAAGCAGGTCGAAAAAATAAAGTGCTATTTGAAGATTTATGATCATAATTGTGCATCATTTAAAAGGCTTTAAAGAGAATTTTTGTTTGTTTTATTATCAAAGTCATATTTCAAAGTATCACATCACGTACCTGCTGTTGCGTCGGAAACTTATCAGGGGAATTCCTAGGTGGAATTTTCCTTTCACCAGGGCATCTGATCAATGACCATCACACCACAAGAACAATAGATTGTAGATGTTTCTTTGGTCGGTGCGTAACTTGCGTCGCTTTCCTAACACTGGGAACAAGTTTTAAAGTGAAAATGAGCAGTAATCGCGGATTTCGTGCATATATATTTAATTCATGGTAGTCAGCCTCTTTGAGCACCGGCAAGACTTCAGACATTTTAAATTGAGTTTCAAGATAGGTAAATGGCAGTTCTCCGTCTACTTAACTGAAGACTAACTACCATATTGATGAAGGTCTGCGATAAATGTTTCTTACGCAAACAGCATCTTTCGTAACATAAAAAGAAACATGAACCATATGAAACTCCTTGTTAACAAAAGGTTCTATCATATTTCCGATGGCCACGCCCAATAATAGCTCTCTCACAAAAAAATTAAAATTTGGTAGTTTTTTGCTCACTGTGATTTTCATGAAAAATTTCACAATTGGTTACCACCGGTTTATGAAACGTACCTGTTTATTACATCTTTATCGCACTTTTTTAGTTCGAAAAGCACATAACAAGTCACGGACCTTGGAAGTTTCTTTTAGTAGGTCGAGTCAATTTTTAAGAAATCTGAGCGCGAAAATCAGAACTGCCTGTGAAAACTGGGGAACAGCTTCTCACTGCATGCCGGGATAGCCGTGTTACCGCCAGATTTGAAAACTGTAATAAATTCCCCGCGTTTTGGTGTGCGATTCATAAATATTGATGAACATTTTCTTACGGACCGATGGCCTTCAAGTGTTACCAATACCTATTTTTACTGCTGCTATTCATTTCCATTGAAAGAAGTGAATCGGCTGGGCATGATTCAGGAGAGCAGGGAAGCGGTTCATCGGGTGATTCTTTTCCTTCGTTCACGTACGAAATAAACAAGTAAGTATATATAATAACATTCTTACTGTAAATTTTAATACTGTAAAGAGTACCTTCGGAAAAGGTAGTTGAGCTCGGAAGAGGAGTAAATAACATCGAAAACAAGCGCTCGCCGTAGCCGGCTCAAGAAGTACAAAATACACTTTACGTAATGTCAACAATTCTAAAGTAAGATTTGTGTTACATGTGTTTCATGTTAGCGGCATTTACAATAAATTTACCGGTGGTCCACTTTTTTCCCTTTAGTTTGCTCATTTACACCATATCAAAGGAGGGAAAGAGTCATGACGATGAAGGTAACGATTCTCCTTTAGCATCTGTCGTGAAGAAAATTTTGGAAGACTCAGGAGCACACAATGTGGAAGTAAACAAACGCATTTTGAACGTTTTTAAGAAAAAGATATCAATCCTCCATACAGCGTTCAAGCGGACAAGCAAATCAGGAGGAAAAGCCCTGAAGAAATTAGTTAACGGGTGGAAATTTGGACCAAATTATAAATTGAAAGTGTTCTACAACGAAGTCGACGTTTTGAAATTAAAGGGTGATTGCGATCGGCTGAGAGGTGAGAAAAGAGTTCTCGAGGAGTGCGTGACTGAGCAAGCAGCTAAACGGATTTGCCTTGAAGAGAAATTGAAAGCTGCCCTGAATAAGTCACAGAAGAAAGATGAAGAGAGCAAGAGACGATTTAAACGTTTAGCGAAAAAGGTTGCAGACATGTGCTCGGAGAAAAGGTCAAGAGGCCCAGCAAAGAAAAAATCTTTTCAGCAGTACACGCGACAGCATCAGGCACGCGTCAAAAAACAAATGAAGGAACAATGTCACACAACCCTGTCATTCCTTGGTTTATACAATTATGTTGCCACCAAGGTAGAAGTCTTCAATGAGGACACTGGTCAGTTAGAGACTTTTAGTCTTCTTGAAGAAGGTGAACTTCCTTTTATTGACGACAATGCAAAGGAAATGACAGACAAAGAGCTGGATGATCTTAATATGTGGATGTATTTGAAAGACAAATTTAACATCTCCAATGAAGCCTGGCGTGAGTTTTCAATCAAGGCAAAAGATATGCTAAAACTGTCCCAGATAACGAAACAGATAAACAAGTTAAATACTTCATGGAATTTGAGTTGCACTCCTGGTGAAGCAGAAGGTGTTCAAGTAAAATTTGAAGACAGCCTTCGAAAACAATTAACAAGACTAGACTTGAAAGAAAACACAATTAAGGTAAAGCTCAGTGGGGATGGAACACAGATAGGAAAGAGGTTGAAAATAGTGAACTTCACTTACACTATATTAAATGAGAAAGATGTAGCCATGGGGGAAAAAGGGAATTACATTTTGGCAATAATAAAAACAACTGAAAGCTATGAAAATTTACAAGAAAGTCTCTCTGATCTCAGGAATGAGATGGAATTGCTTAAGACAATTACTGTAAATAATTGCAAATATGATATTGAATATTTCCTTGGGGGAGACTGGAAGTTTCTGGCTTGTGTTTGTGGCCTGGGGGCTGCAAACCAAGACTATGCTTGCATATGGTGTAAGTGCCCCAGACTACAGAGGTGGGATACAAATAAGCAATGGTCTATAACTGATCTTAGTCTAGGGGCACGAAACCTGGCACAAATAAGTCAGTGTGCAAAATCAAAAAAGTTTAATTGTAAAAAAGAATCCTTTATTCCCATTTATTCCTCTTGATCATGTAGTCATTGATACTTTACATCTGTTCTTACGAATTTCTGACAATTTGATTGAACTTCTGATTAGACAATTAAAAAGACTAGATAGCATTGAGAAAAAGGTAATATTTACAGATGGATTTCCGAGAGATAAATATAAATATATGGCGGGTTATGAAATGCTATTCAACAACCTGGGAGTATCATTTCAGTGGCATATTGGGAAAGAAAGCAAGAAATTAGAGTACAGAGACCTGACTGGTCCTGAGAAGCTGAAATTGTTTCAACATATAGAAATGTCAGCAATTCTTCCTACTTGTGAAAACTGTGCCCAAATTCAAAAGCTATGGGCTGATTTCATAGATATTATTGGTGATTTAAAGCTTGATTTTCATTGTAATGATGAAGTTATGCATTTAAAAGGCAAGATAGGGGATTGGTTAGGTAACTTTCTTACATTATACCAAACTAAGGATGTCACCCCTTACATGCATGCCTTTTATTACCATGTTCCTAAATTCCTTAATCTATACACAAACATTGCCCACAATACTCAGCAAGGTATGGAGAAGTACAATGATAGGGCATCAAAGGATTACTTTCGATCCACCAACCACAGGGGAATTGCTGCACTCAAACAATTATTTCTGAAGAAAAATAGAATACAGTACCTAGAGGCAGCTGGATATGCAAGGGTCAAAAACACCTATAAGTGTTCCAACTGCTCAAACATTGGGCACACAATTAAGACATGTACATCGCATTGTATACATTGCCAGCATCCTACATGTTGCTCGCATCTTGTTAAAATTAATGGGAAATGGACCCCAAAATGTATGTAGGGTTTAAGTGACTGGCAAAGCCTTTGTAGCAGTCTTAACAACATAATTTGAACTTATATCCCATTTGTTTTATGTTCATATCAGAAAATATAACAGTGAAACTATACTTTTATCTCACTGAGTGATTTAAGCCTTTGACAAATTATGTGCTTTCAAATTAGCAGTGTCGACTATGCAAACATAATGCAAAATTTATTTTACACATGACATATTATAATAAAACTAAAAAGTTCTGCTGATGTACTGTCTCTTGTTGCCGTCTCCCCTAACAAAGGTTAAAACTAAAGCATACAGGCCTTCTATCTCTGACCGTACAAACTTTCCTCCGATGTATTTAAACTCCATAATTGGGTTTCTCTTGGTCAACCAGTATTGTACTGTTCCATTCACAACATACGCGAAGTCGCCATTTTCATTGAAAATCCTCTCATTCCACTTTAAACCTAGTATATGATCCAAGTCAGCATTATCCTTGATTGTATGCACCTTCTTCCCTCTGATCTGAATTCCTTTTACAACCTTACCAAGTCCTCTATCGAAAACATCACAGTCAACATTAACTTCGATCCTGATTTCAGGATCATCACGCCGCCCTGACCACAGCTTACGCTTTATTTCTTGATAGATATGTCCATGGAAGACGTTCGTCCTGTCTTCAAGAGATATTTCTTCAGGAATATACGCTTTCTCCACCCGTTCGAATGGAAACATGTTCTCGTCCTGATAGTCACGCCATTCATCAGCTTCTTCTTCGTAACCTTTATAGTGAATTTTAACCCTTTTCTTCTGTTTGTCGATCGCGACTATTTCGATTTCATAAAGCTTATTATTCCTAGCTGATTTCCTCCTCTTCTTTTTCTTATATTCAACCGCCAAATATTCGTTTAAAAGCCGTTTTGGAGGCTGCGACGTGCGTTTCGTTTTTTCCGCCATTTTAAATCACAGAGCTCTCGCATGCGCTTAGGGTAATTTTACGAAATCCTTCAAGTAAGATTACTCAAAATCAAATGTTCCACTCACAGGGGAAAGAGTTTGATATGCTACATCTTGATGTTTTCTGATCGATGTTCCTATGGTGTGAGATAAATTTTGTGTACGAATCCAAAGTCACAACTGAAAAAGGGAGAAGAAATATTTTGTAAAAATATCATGACAATCACTCGTTACGGAAACAATAAATTTTTTAAACTTTTCGCGTGGTTGCTGAGATATCTTTCAAACTTTCAGAAAGAATGGGTAAAACTAAGAAAAGCACATTACGAGATTTTCCCAAAGTCTAACTCCAAAGAATTTGTTGTATTTGTTCTGCGTCATCGCTTCCAATTTCTTGGATTACGACGTACTGTGCAACACGAGAGTTTCACATGGGATCAAGAATTGTGTAATAAGACGTAATTTTTTAGTTTAGAAGTTTAGAAACGTAAACGTACGATGGCCCAGAAGGGTCACAGTCCAGTTTTAATTTTTGACAGTTTTATTTTTTCCAGTTTTATTTTTTGACAGTCCAGTTTTATTTTTTTTGACAGTCCAGTTTTATTTTTTGACAGTCCAGTTTTATTTTTTTTGACGGTCCAGTTTTATTTTTTGGCAGTCCAGTTTTATTTTTTGACAGTCCAGTTTTATTTTTTGACAGTCCAGTTTTATTTTTTTTGACAGTCCAGTTTTATTTTTTTTGGGTACCCAAAAAATAAAACTGGACTGTGATCCAAAAAATAAAACTGGACTGTCAAAAAAAATTAAACTGGACTGTCAAAAAAAATAAAACTGGACTGTCCAAAAATAAAACTGGACTGTCAAAAAAAATAAAACTGGACTGTCAAAAAAAATAAAACTGGACTGTCAAAAAATAAAACTGGACTGTCAAAAATTAAAACTGGACTGTCAAAAATTAAAACTGGACTGTGACCCTTCTGGGCCATCGTATAAACGTAAACGCAGTTTAGTTCTAAACGTAGTTTAGAAACGAAGGGAAATTTCCCTTGGACTGCAAGCTCGAGCGCATCCGCTGACCTATGACCATCACGTCATATTTGTTTCCAAAAACAATAGTTTGACTGCTTCAATGCATAAGTTAATTTGAGTTGCGTTTCTAACACTGATGGCCGTTTAAGAATTAATTTCCAGTTCTAATTATTCGATTTGTGCATGATTCATAACGGTAATCAGCCTCATCATGCGCTGTCAAGACTTTTGACAAGTTACTGAACTTGAATTTCAAGGTAGGTTGATAACATTTTTGCAATACACTTACCCAGCAAGACTAACTACCACATCGATGATAGAGGTTTGCTGTACAAACGGCATCTTTCATGACATGAAGAGAAATATCGCTACATCTTGTCGTTTTCTGACAGCCTTTGTTAGTCGCTACGACCTGAGATATGTTACGTGCTTTTAAAAACAGTCACAACAGAAATGAGAACACCATATCGATGGAGGTCTGTGATAAATTAAAATCTTCAATCATTGCGGAAGCTTTTCGCGTAGTTATCGAAATATCTATCGAAGTCTAAGTTAAACTCGAGTTAAGGGGTCCCAAGAATGGGTGAGACTGAGTCAGACCCTGAGACTGCGAAATGCACATTACGGGATTTTTCCAAAGTCTTCAGCTTCCAATAATTTGTTCTGTTTGTTACTGCGTCATCACTTTCGATTTCTTGAATTCCGGTCGACGTAGGGTGCAACACGAGAGTTTTGATAATAGCCTCGAATACATCTAAAAAGAGGATGAGGGAGAATACAGGGTTATAAGCTAAGAGAAGAAAGTGTAAGGTGTATGTCTTCAATCTGATGTCAACTCAGACGACTTTCATTTCTGAATGTTGGGGGTTTAAAGTTAATTTATGTAAATTTGCGTGTTGCGAAAAGTTTTTTATTTTCATTAATGTGCATTTGAATCATTAAGCGTGAACAAGGAGATCATTGTTTAAAAACTCTATGATTTTGTAGGAAACTTTACTTCTGTCGTTTCTTTTATCTATTTTTACTTTTTTTGTCCTTTTTTTCACTGTCACCGCACACAAAGCAATTTAAAACAGTCAAATAGAAAGCAGTTCGATTTTCGTCTTGGGTCACTGGTCAACGATCGTGACTTTGTTTAAAAAGGCTTAGTGAAAAGTCGCGCTTCATCACGCTCCGCTCGTGCACCACCTCATCCGCACCAAAATTGAATGATGACCTTCTCCTGTTGTAGCTGGGTTACTGTGTCATAAGTACGATACATCACTCTCTTGATATTAAAGTGACACCCATAAAGTAAATTTTGAAAGGATGAACCCAACGTTTTTATATTCACCAACTATTACATCAATCAATTAGAAGCTTCAATAATACCCATCCGTCTGTGCCCGGGGGAGGAAAATTCGAAGCTTCCATGGATGGAGACTATGAATCGGTAGTGTCAATTTTTTCTTCTTTTTTTTTTTCTTTTCTTTTGTTTTTTCTTTTTTTGTAAATGGTGGTCAATGAGTAGTAAGTCGTGGTTACTGATCTGACTTTTACAAAAAGTGTGACCATCAGAACCAGCACTTGAGTGAGGCATTTCTGGGGGGGATCCAGGGGTGGTTTGGGTGGTTCTGTCGAACCCCCTAATTTTCCCTCAGGAAGCTGGAAATCATGTTTCCAAAGACCTAATTTTGAAAATCTCAGACCCCTCAGGAGGGGGACAATTCTCCGAACCCCCCTCCGAACCCCCCTTGACTAAATCCTGGATCCGCTCCGGCATTTAAACACAGTTTTGGCCCAGGGGGGGCTGGAATTTGAACGAACCAACTCTTAAAAGTTCAAATGTCAGGAGGTTTCCTGATGGGAGGGGGATGTTCAAACTTCCAATTGATCGACACTTATTTGTGGGTATCAGCATGTACTTGCATATTCATGAGTCTGCTAGGTTCTGTACCGAACTTGTGGGGTACACTCTACTCTCAAACGTCAAATCCTAGTTTTAATCGTTTTCATGTCGCAACTTCCTACCCTCTCTCAATTTTTAATAAGTGCGAATGAGTAAGTGTCATGTCACGCAACTTCGTTTAGTTTGATCGCTCATGGTTCGTGCTTTTCAGTTGTTAGCGTTTTTGTAATGAGGTGTGTTAAGTGTATTTGACATGTTACGCTGAATAAATCACCCCTCAAAATATCTCTGTTCAGGTTGTTAAAGAAATTGTATCCAACTGCTGCGATCTCAAAAGTCAGAGCCAAACATGTCACTGCAGCCCTTTAGTGACAAGCAGCTGAATTATTTCAAGTTTGCCTCCATCGTGTTGAATGAGTTCGCGAACGCTTTGCGTCAAACGTTCAAGTCCATGTGGGACAACACTTTTGGGCATCGGCCCGGATATCAATTGTGGGATGACTCCACAGCAGTAAGGAACTTGTTTCTCGCCGAAGAGGGTGGCAAGTCCAAAGTTCCTACACACCTCTCCTATGAAGAATGGGACTGTACAGCCCTTTTTCAGACCACCATATATGCGAAGTCCTTCGCTATGCTGGACAGCACAGGCCATAAGAGGACCCTTGGTGAGTTGTACTTGAGGCACCTTAAAATACCTCATGGAAAGTTTCATGTATCTGTGGTGAGTCCAAGTGGAAACCAAGCCGAGACGTTTACACTCGCGATTGATCAGCTTCGACTGTTAAGAAATGCACTTTGTCACTCACAAAAGTCGGAGATTGATAAACCAACATTTGACCGATACATGCAGCTGGCTAAAGAAGCATTCAAAGCTCTTGGTATGAAAACTGATCCAATTGATGTCATCGGTAGTTTGACAGAGTCCGACTTTCCCACAACAGCAGTTCGCAATCTGGAGCACGGTATCAATCAAGAGCTTCGAGAGCGAATCAAATTTCTCGAAGGCGAGGGTTCAAGTATTGACGAATTAAAGGCGTTGACAAATGTAATAAAGGAAAAAGTTGAAGGTGGAGTAAGGAAGGAAGACCTTGCTTTATTGGAGAAGAAGATGGATGAATTGAAAGAACAAAATAATAGAACCCAGAAAGGTACAATCTTAATACACTTCTGTAGCTACGTTACATTTTGTAAAGGGTTTGTTGAAGAATCGACTTGATTTCTATCTTCACAGCTAAAATAGGGCAGAATGCGTAGTCATCATTTATTATTCATAACTAATAAAGCAGAAATTTTTAACGCGACCTCGCTTTGAAGGGCCCTAAATTCGAGAAGAATGGACCAAAATTGACCCACTAGGCTTCGTGAAATTCACTTTACTGAGTTTTAAAAGTGCATGCTAACTTCTAAATTACTACACAGAATTTTGAAAATCAAAGATATGTCTACGATTTTTATCTAAAATGAAGGAAATTACATGAAGTAAAAGAATTATCCTTTCGCGCTTGAAAGTTGCGGAAACCAACCTTTTGTTGACCCGAGAGTATTGCATACATTTTAATTGTTTGAAACAGATTGCTGAGAGATAAAAATGGTATGCGAGGCTCACTTTTTTGCGTCAGAGGCATACGGCTCAGTTCCTGAGCAACTTTCAAAAAGCCCCACGACATTTGATGAATCGTGTTGACAATTTAAGGTTTAATTGCGTTTTTCCGACATTATCATTTGATTTAAACTTTTTTAATATCATAACAGATTACTTACCATGATTGTCACTGTTCTTTGCCATTTTAAAGATTCGAAGGCATTGCTTCCGCCATCATGTCTTCCTCCGATGGTTCCACACTTCACTGGCCGCCAAAGAGAATGTGAAGACATCGTCGGTCACGTGGCTTCCACATCCACCCGAATCGTGTCGATATGGGGCTCGCCTGGTTTCGGAAAAACTTCTGTGGCAACTGTTGTGGGACATAAACTCCAGGATAGAGAATTGTCCGTCTACTTCTTCTCCTTACGAGGGCTAAACTCAACATCTGATTTGATATCAAAGCTGTTTAACTTTTTCAGGAGAGCTTCTACAGAAGATGAAATACCCCAGCGGCTACCAATGGACGAAGAGCTTTTTCAAGTTCTGGCCAAGATTCCAGATAAGTTTGTGGTGATTCTTGACAATGCTGATGAATTACTCGAAAGCGGAGCGCCAAACGTGAAAGAAGATTTCATACAGTTTCTTAGAGACATTCTCAGTCGATCCAAGAAGGCAACTTTTGTTATTACCACAAGGGAGTCGCTTGAATTTATGAATGTGCACTTTAAAGACCACCAAGCAGTGAGAATAGGGCCATTAGATGAGTCCTTCTCTCAAGCATTGGTGACTGAGTTACTTCCAAATGCTATTTCCGCATGTGATTGTGGAAAAATTGCGAAAATCTGCGAGCATGTGCCTCTGGCCATTAAGCTGTTGTGCTCCACCATTTCTGAAGATAGCACTCAAGCAAGTCACTTTCTTGAGGAGTGGAAGGAATCTGTAGAAAGAAACATTGTCGATCTGTTAGACAATCCAGAGTATCCTGGTAATCTGAGATTAAAATTTCTATTTGAATCATCCTTTCTAAGACTTTCAGTACAAGACAGAGAGGCTGTGGTTTCTTTGAGCATTCTATCTGAAGATTTTAACATCTCGGTTGCCGCAGCCGTTATGGGAGTTAAAACAAAGCTCGAGGCAAAGAAAATCTTACAAAGGCTTCAAAGAAAATCACTTCTTGACTCTGGTTCCAAACCTGATTCATTTTCGATGCATAAACTGCTTCAGTCCTTTGTTAGAGAAAGAGGAGAAGACGAAATGAAAGAAACAGTGCTGAGTTCAAAAGTGCGCTTTTCTGCATTTTACGTTTCTCTTTTTGAGAAGTTGAACGCACAGTTCTTGACAGGACATTCAAAGTCAGCATTTGTTGAATTCTACGAAAATAAGCAAAATATTATTCAGAGTCTAACCGAAAGTTGTTCGGATCCTAAGACATGTGACGCTGTTTTTGGTGTTTTAATAGAAGCAGAGATATTTCTAGATTCCCTGTTCTGGTGCGAGGGAAACGTCTTCAACGAGCTTTATGAATCAGCAATCAATCAAGCAAAAAAGCTTAGAAAAAGCGTTTTTCACAACCAGCTTCTGGTTTCCCTGGCGTTTGGTGAGGTGTGTTGGGGTACAAAAGGAAAAACGATGAAGCTGCTTTCCGACGCCGAGGAGGAGCAAATGTCATGTTCATCCTTTTCAGTGGGACATAGAGGAAAACTCTTGTGTTATAGAGGAATCTGTCAAGTGGCTTCTGGGAAAACAGAGGATGGAGCTCGAAACTTAGAAAATGCTCTTTTGTTGATGTCTAGCAACGCTGACCAGAGAATTCTCAGAGTAACGGCAATACAAGTTCTTACGATTTATCACCGCTTTAAAAACCAATTTTCAGTTGCTTCAGAGTTTTATAACAAGGCGTTGCAAGAATGTAGAGCAGTGGGAGACACAAGTCTTCTTATCATTCCACCAATGGAAAAAAAAGAATTGAACTTTGTCGATGGAGAAATTCAAGAACGAAAGCCAGATAGTCTTACTACTCAACCACTCAGACTAGAAATTATCTGTGTTATCAGCAAAGCAACTAAGCATTTATTCGATGACTGTACCAAGCGATTAATGAGGAATGCTGTTATTCAAATGGCAGAAGAAATACACAAGCCGCTCTGTCTTACATCATTTGGGAAAGCACACGCAAACACAGCTCAGAGTTACGAATCCCTCGGATCAACACAACACAATTTGGGCGACCTAGCTTCAGCACTTCAGTCGAAACAGCATGCTCTTAGTATCAGAGTTGAACTGTTTGGAGAAGAACACGCAGACACAGCCAGGAGTTACCAGTCACTCGGAGTAACACAGCACAAAATAGGCGACCTCGCTGCAGCGCTTCAGTCCAAACAGCATGCACTCGATATCCGTATTAAACTATTTGGAGAAGAACACGCAGACACAGCCAGGAGTTACGAGTCACTCGGAGTAACACAGCACAAAATAGGCGACTTTGCCTCAGCCCTTCAGTCCGAACTGCATGCACTCGACATCCGTATTAAACTTTTTGGAGAAGAACACGCAGGCACAGCCAGGAGTTACCAGTCACTCGGAGAGACACAGCACCACCAAGGCGACTTTGCTTCAGCGCTTCAGTCCAAACAGCATGCACTCGACATCCGTATTAAACTGTTTGGAAAAGAACACCCAGACACAGCCAGTAGTTACGAGTCACTCGGAGTAACACAGCACGAGCTAGGCGACTTTCCTTCAGCGCTTCAGTCCAACCAGCATGCACTCGACATCCGTATTAAACTGTTTGGAGAAGAACACGCAGACACAGCCAGGAGTTACCAGTCACTCGGAGAGACACAGCACCACCAAGGCGACTTTGCTTCAGCGCTTCAGTCCAAACAGCATGCACTCGACATCCGTATTAAACTTTTTGGAGAAGAACACGCAGACACAGCCAGGCGTTACCAGTCACTCGGAGAGACACAGCACCACCAAGGCGACTTTGCTTCAGCGCTTCAGTCCAAACAGCATGCACTCGACATCCGTATTAAACTGTTTGGAGAAGAACACCAAGACACAGCCAGTAGTTACGAGTCACTCGGAGTAGCACAGTACGACATAGGCGACTTTGCCTCAGCGCTTCAGTCCGAACTGCGTGCACTCGACATCCGTATTAAACTGTTTGGAGAAGAACACGCAGACACAGCCAGGAGTTACCAGTCACTCGGAGAGACACAGCACCACCAAGGCGACTTTGCTTCAGCGCTTCAGTCCAAACAGCATGCACTCGACATCCGTATTAAACTTTTTGGAGAAGAACACGCAGACACAGCCAGTAGTTACGAGTCAATCGGAGTAGCACAGTACGACATAGGCGACTTTGCCTCAGCGCTTCAGTCCGAACTGCATGCACTCGACATCCGTATTAAACTGTTTGGAGAAGAACACGCAGACACAGCCAGGAGTTACCAGTCACTCGGAGAGACACAGCACCACCAAGGCGACTTTGCTTCAGCGCTTCAGTCCAAACAGCATGCACTCGACATCCATATTAAACTGTTTGGAGAAGAACACCCAGACACAGCCAGGAGTTACGAGTCACTCGGAGTAACACAGCACAAAATAGGCGACTTTGCCTCAGCCCTTCAGTCCGAACTGCATGCACTCGACATCCGTATTAAACTTTTTGGAGAAGAACACGCAGACACAGCCAGGAGTTATGACTCACTCGGAGTAACACAGCACGAGCTAGGCGACTTTCCTTCAGCGCTTCAGTCCAACCAGCATGCACTCGACATCCGTATTAAACTGTTTGGAGAAGAACACGCAGACACAGCCAGGAGTTACCAGTCACTCGGAGTAACACAGCACAAAATAGGCGACTTCGCTGCAGCGCTTCAGTCCAAACAGCATGCACTCGATGTCCGTATTAAACTATTTGGAGAAGAACACGCAGACACAGCCAGGAGTTACGAGTCACTCAGAGTAACACAGCACAAAATAGGCGACTTTGCCTCAGCCCTTCAGTCCGAACTGCATGCAGTCGACATCCGTATTAAACTGTTTGGAGAAGAACACGCAGACACAGCCAGGAGTTACCAGTCACTCGGAGAGACACAGCACCACCAAGGCGACTTTGCTTCAGCGCTTCAGTCCAAACAGCATGCACTCGACATCCGTATTAAACTTTTTGGAGAAGAACACGCAGACACAGCCAGGAGTTATGACTCACTCGGAGTAACACAGCACGAGCTAGGCGACTTTCCTTCAGCGCTTCAGTCCAACCAGCATGCACTCGACATCCGTATTAAACTGTTCGGAGAAGAACACGCAGACACAGCCAGGAGTTACCAGTCACTCGGAGTAACACAGCACAAAATAGGCGACTTCGCTGCAGCGCTTCAGTCCAAACAGCATGCACTCGATATCCGTATTAAACTATTTGGAGAAGAACACGCAGACACAGCCAGGAGTTACGAGTCACTCGGAGTAACACAGCACAAAATAGGCGACTTTGCCTCAGCCCTTCAGTCCGAACTGCATGCACTCGACATCCGTATTAAACTTTTTGGAGAAGAACACGCAGACACAGCCAGGAGTTACCAGTCACTCGGAGAGACACAGCACCACCAAGGCGACTTTGCTTCAGCGCTTCAGTCCAAACAGCATGCACTCGACATCCGTATTAAACTGTTTGGAGAAGAACACCCAGACACAGCCGGGAGTTATGACTCACTCGGAGCAACACAGCACGAGCCAGGCGACTTTGCTTCAGCGCTTCAGTCCAAACAGCATGCACTCGACATCCGTATTAAACTGTTTGGAGAAGAACACGCAGACACAGGCAGGAGTTCCCAGTCACTCGGAGAGACACAGCACCACCAAGGCGACTTTGCTTCAGCGCTTCAGTCCAACCAGCATGCACTCGACATCCGTATTAAACTGTTTGGAGAAGAACACCCAGACACAGCCGGGAGTTATGACTCACTCGGAGTAACACAGCACGAGCTAGGCGACTTTGCTTCAGCGCTTCAGTCCAACCAGCATGCACTCGACATCCGTATTAAACTGTTTGGAGAAGAACACCCAGACACAGCCGGGAGTTATGACTCACTCGGAGTAACACAGCACGAGCTAGGCGACTTTGCTTCAGCGCTTCAGTCCAAACAGCATGCACTCGACATCCGTATTAAACTGTTTGGAGAAGAACACCCAGACACAGCAGGGAGTTATGACTCACTCGGAGTAACACAGCACGAGCTAGGCGACTTTGCTTCAGCGCTTCAGTCCAACCAGCATGCACTCGACATCCGTATTAAATTGTTTGGAGAAGAACACGCAGACACAGCCAGTAGTTACGAGTCACTCGGAGTAGCACAGTATGACATAGGCGACCTTGCCTCAGCGCTTCAGTCCGAACTGCATGCACTCGACATCCGCGTTAAACTGTTTGGAGAAGAACACGTAGACACAGCCAGGAGTTACCAGTCACTCGGAGTAACACAGCACGACATAGGCGACTTCGCTGCAGCGCTTCATTCCAAACAGCATGCACTCGATATCTGTATTAAACTGTTTGGAGAACAACACGCAGACACAGCCACGAGTTACCAGTCACTCGGAGTAACACAGCACAAAATAGGCGACTTCGCTGCAGCGCTTCAGTCCAAACAGCATGCACTCGATATCCGTATTAAACTATTTGGAGAAGAACACGCAGACACAGCCAGGAGTTACGAGTCACTCGGAGTAACACAGCACAAAATAGGCGACTTTGCCTCAGCCCTTCAGTCCGAACTGCATGCACTCGACATCCGTATTAAACTTTTTGGAGAAGAACACGCAGACACAGCCAGGAGTTACCAGTCACTCGGAGAGACACAGCATTACCAAGGCGACTTTGCTTCAGCGCTTCAGTCCAAACAGCATGCACTCGACATCCGTATTAAACTTTTTGGAGAAGAACACGCAGACACAGCCAGGAGTTATGACTCACTCGGAGTAACACAGCACGAGCTAGGCGACTTTCCTCCAGCGCTTCAGTCCAACCAGCATGCACTCGACATCCGTATTAAACTGTTTGGAGAAGAACACGCAGACACAGCCAGGAGTTACCAGTCACTCGGAGTAACACAGCACAAAATAGGCGACTTCGCTGCAGCGCTTCAGTCCAAACAGCATGCACTCGATATCCGTATTAAACTATTTGGAGAAGAACACGCAGACACAGCCAGGAGTTACGAGTCACTCGGAGTAACACAGCACAAAATAGGCGACTTTGCCTCAGCCCTTCAGTCCGAACTGCATGCACTCGACATCCGTATTAAACTTTTTGGAGAAGAACACGCAGACACAGCCAGGAGTTACCAGTCACTCGGAGAGACACAGCACCACCAAGGCGACTTTGCTTCAGCGCTTCAGTCCAAACAGCATGCACTCGACATCCGTATTAAACTTTTTGGAGAAGAACACGCAGACACAGCCAGGAGTTATGACTCACTCGGAGTAACACAGCACGAGCTAGGCGACTTTCCTTCAGCGCTTCAGTCCAACCAGCATGCACTCGACATCCGTATTAAACTGTTTGGAGAAGAACACGCAGACACAGCCAGGAGTTACCAGTCACTCGGAGTAACACAGCACAAAATAGGCGACTTCGCTGCAGCGCTTCAGTCCAAACAGCATGCACTCGATATCCGTATTAAACTATTTGGAGAAGAACACGCAGACACAGCCAGGAGTTACGAGTCACTCGGAGTAACACAGCACAAAATAGGCGACTTTGCCTCAGCCCTTCAGTCCGAACTGCATGCACTCGACATCCGTATTAAACTTTTTGGAGAAGAACACGCAGACACAGCCAGGAGTTACCAGTCACTCGGAGAGACACAGCACCACCAAGGCGACTTTGCTTCAGCGCTTCAGTCCAAACAGCATGCACTCGACATCCGTATTAAACTGTTTGGAGAAGAACACCCAGACACGGCCGGGAGTTATGACTCACTCGGAGCAACACAGCACGAGCTAGGCGACTTTGCTTCAGCGCTTCAGTCCAACCAGCATGCACTCGACATCCGTATTAAACTGTTTGGAGAAGAACACGCAGACACAGGCAGGAGTTACCAGTCACTCGGAGAGACACAGCACCACCAAGGCGACTTTGCTTCAGCGCTTCAGTCCAAACAGCATGCACTCGACATCCGTATTAAACTGTTTGGAGAAGAACACCCAGACACAGCCGGGAGTTATGACTCACTCGGAGTAACACAGCACGAGCTAGGCGACTTTGCTTCAGCGCGTCAGTCCAACCAGCATGCACTCGACATCCGTATTAAACTGTTTGGAGAAGAACACCCAGACACAGCCGGGAGTTATGACTCACTCGGAGTAACACAGCACGAGCTAGGCGACTTTGCTTCAGCGCTTCAGTCCAACCAGCATGCACTCGACATCCGTATTAAACTGTTTGGAGAAGAACACGCAGACACAGGCAGGAGTTATGACTCACTCGGAGTAACACAGCACGAGCTAGGCGACTTTGCTTCAGCGCTTCAGTCCAACCAGCATGCACTCGACATCCGTATTAAACTGTTTGGAGAAGAACACCCAGACACAGCCGGGAGTTATGACTCACTCGGAGTAACACAGCACGAGCTAGGCGACTTTGCTTCAGCGCTTCAGTCCAAACAGCATGCACTCGACATCCGTATTAAACTGTTTGGAGAAGAACACCCAGACACAGCCGGGAGTTATGACTCACTCGGAGTAACACAGCACGAGCTAGGCGACTTTGCTTCAGCGCTTCAGTCCAAACAGCATGTACTCGACATCCGTATTAAATTGTTTGGAGAAGAACACGCAGACACAGCCAGTAGTTACGAGTCACTCGGAGTAGCACAGTACGACATAGGCGACTTTGCCTCAGCGCTTCAGTCCGAACTGCATGCACTCGACATCCGCGTTAAACTGTTTGGAGAAGAACACGTAGACACAGCCAGGAGTTACCAGTCACTCGGAGTAACACAGCACGACATAGGCGACTTCGCTGCAGCGCTTCATTCCAAACAGCATGCACTCGATATCTGTATTAAACTGTTTGGAGAACAACACGCAGACACAGCCACGAGTTACCAGTCACTCGGAGTAACACAGCACAAAATAGGCGACTTCGCTGCAGCGCTTCAGTCCAAACAGCATGCACTCGATATCCGTATTAAACTATTTGGAGAAGAACACGCAGACACAGCCAGGAGTTACGAGTCACTCGGAGTAACACAGCACAAAATAGGCGACTTTGTCTCAGCCCTTCAGTCCGAACTGCATGCACTCGACATCCGTATTAAACTTTTTGGAGAAGAACACGCAGACACAGCCAGGAGTTACCAGTCACTCGTAGAGACACAGCATTACCAAGGCGACTTTGCTTCAGCGCTTCAGTCCAAACAGCATGCACTCGACATCCGTATTAAACTTTTTGGAGAAGAACACGCAGACACAGCCAGGAGTTATGACTCACTCGGAGTAACACAGCACGAGCTAGGCGACTTTCCTCCAGCGCTTCAGTCCAACCAGCATGCACTCGACATCCGTATTAAACTGTTTGGAGAAGAACACGCAGACACAGCCAGGAGTTACCAGTCACTCGGAGTAACACAGCACAAAATAGGCGACTTCGCTGCAGCGCTTCAGTCCAAACAGCATGCACTCGATATCCGTATTAAACTATTTGGAGAAGAACACGCAGACACAGCCAGGAGTTACGAGTCACTCGGAGTAACACAGCACAAAATAGGCGACTTTGCCTCAGCCCTTCAGTCCGAACTGCATGCACTCGATATCCGTATTAAACTTTTTGGAGAAGAACACGCAGACACAGCCAGGAGTTACCAGTCACTCGGAGAGACACAGCACCACCAAGGCGACTTTGCTTCAGCGCTTCAGTCCAAACAGCATGCACTCGACATCCGTATTAAACTGTTTGGAGAAGAACACGCAGACACAGCCAGGAGTTATGACTCACTCGGAGTAACACAGCACGAGCTAGGCGACTTTGCTTCAGCGCTTCAGTCCAACCAGCATGCACTCGACATCCGTATTAAACTGTTTGGAGAAGAACACGCAGACACAGCCAGGAGTTACCAGTCACTCGGAGTAACACAGCACGACATAGGCGACTTCGCTGCAGCGCTTCATTCCAAACAGCATGCACTCGATATCCGTATTAAACTGTTTGGAGAGCAACACGCAGACACAGCCACGAGTTACGAGTTACTCGGAGAAACACAACAAAGACAGGCCGACTTTGCTTCAGTGCTTCAGTCCAAACAGCATGCACTCGACATCCGTATTAAACTGTTTGGAGAAGAACATGCAGACACAGCAAGGAGTTACCAGTCACTCGGAGTGACACAGCACCACCAAGGCGACTTTCCTTCAGCGCTTCAGTCCAAATAGGATGCACTCGACATCCGTATTAAACTGTTTGGAGAAGAACACGCAGACATATCGGAGAGTTATGACTCACTCGGAGTAACACAGCACGACATAGGTGACTTTGCTTCAGCGCTTCAGTCCAAACAGCATGCACTCGACATCCGTATTAAACTGTTTGGAAAGGAACACGCAGACACAGCCAGGAGTTACCAATCACACGGATTAACACAATACAACCTTGGCGACTTTGCTTCAGCGCTCCTTTCTGAACAACACGCACTCGACGTTCATCGAAAACTCTTTGGAGAAGAACACGCAGACAGAGCAAGGAGTTATGACTCACTCGGAGTAACACAGCACGACCTAGGCGACTTTGCCTCAGCGCTTCAGTCCAAACCGCATGCACTCGAAATCCATATTAAACTGTTTGGAGAAGAACACGCAGACACAGCCACGAGTTACGAGTCACTCGGAGTAACACAGCACGACCTAGGCGACTTTGTTTGAGCGCTTCTGTCCGAACAGCATGCACTCAACATCCATAATAAACTGTTTGGAGAAGAACACGCAGACACAGCCAGGAGTTAGGAGTGACTCGCAGTAACACAGCACCACCAGGGTGACTTTGCTTCAACGCTTCAGTCCAAACAGCATGCACTCGACATCCCTATTAAACTGTTTGGAGAAGAACACGCAGACACAGCCAGGAGTTATGACTCACTGGGAGTAACACAACTCCACCAGGGCGACTTTGCTTCAGTGCTTCAGTCCAAACAGCATGGACTCGACATCCGTATTAAACTTTTTGGAGAAGAACACGCAGACATAGCCAGGGGTTATGACTCACTAGGAAAAACACAGCACGATCTAGGCGACTTTGCTTCAGCACTTCAGTCCAAACAGCGTGCACTCGACATCCGTATTAAACTGTTTGGAGAAGAACACGCAGACACAGCCAGGAGTTACGAGTCACTCGGAGTAACACAGCACGACCTAGCCGACTTTGCTTCAGTGCTTCAGTCCAAACAGCATGCACTCGACATCCATATTAAACTGTTTGGAGAAGAACACGCAGACACAGCCAGGAGTTACGAGTCACTCGGAGTAACACAGCACAACCAGGGCGACTTCGCTGCAGCGCTTCAGTCCAAACAGCATGCACTCGACATCCGTATTAAACTATTTGGAGAAGAATACGCAGACACAGCCACGAGTTACGAGTTACTCGGAGAAACACAGCAAAAACAGGCCGACTTTGCTTCAGCGCTTCAGTCCAAACAGCATGCACTCGACATCCGTATTAAACTGTTTGGAGAAGAACACGCAAACACAGCCAGTAGTTACCAGTCACTAGGAGGGACACAGCACCACCAAGGCGACTTTCCTTCACCGCTTCAGTCCAAATAGCATGCACTCGACATCCATATTAAAGTGTTTGGAGAAGAACACGCAGACACATCGGAGAGTTATGACTCACTCGGAGAAACACAGCATGACATAGGCGACTTTGCTTTAGCGCTTCAGTCCAAACAGCATGTACTCGACATCCGTATTAAACTGTTTGGAAAGGAACACGCAGACAAAGCCAGGAGTTACCAATCAATCGGATTAACACAGTACAACCTTGGTGACTTTGCCTCAGCGCTCCATTCTGAAGAGCACGCACTCAACGTTCATCGTTAACTGTTTGGAAAAGAACACGCAGACACAGCCAGGAGTTATGAGTCACTCGGAGTAACACAGCACCACCAGGGCGACTTTGCTTCAGCGCTTCAGTCCAAACAGCAGGCACTCGACATTCGTATTAAACTGTTTGGAGATGAACACGCAGACACAGCCAGGAGTTATGACTCACTCGGAAAAACACAGCACGACCTAGGCGACTTTGCTTCAGCGCTTCAGTCCAAACAGCATGCACTCGACATCCGTATTAAACTGTTTGGAGAAGAACACGCAGACACAGCCAGGAGTTATGACTCACTCGGAGTAACACAGCACGACCTAGGCGACTTTGCTTCAGCGCTTCAGTCCAAACAGGATGCACTCGACATCAGTATTAAACGGTTTGGAAAGGAACACGCAGACACAGCCAGGAGTTACGAATCACTGGGAGTAACACAGCACAGTTTGGGCGACTTCGCTTCAGCGCTTAAGTCAAAACAGCATGCACTTTACATTCATATTAAACTGTTTTTTAAACTGTTTGGGAACTTTTCTTCAGCCGTTCAGTCAACAAAGCATGCACTTGACATTCGTGCCACTCAGAGTAACACAGTACCAGTCGGGAGACTTTGCTTCACCGCCGCAGTCAACAGTAGACGCATTTTTCTTATTTTTCTTTGTTTTTGTTTTATTGTTATGATCATATCTATAATTATCCAAAGTCAAATACACATAAACTACTAAAAGAAGGGTTAACGTTACTTAAAACACTAAAATTGCTTAACAATTAACAAAAAATAATACTTATATTACGATACTATGACTACTTACAAATTTATATTTTTACTCATCCGTCACAATAGTATTTTCCCCCAGGAAACAGACAATACTAGCAGCTTTGACGTTGATGGTTGATAGTTTGACAGGTTTTCAAAGAAATTTTCATTTTGTCAGATTTTGGCTACAAGCCTACATTTTAAAGTGTTTTTACGCTCTATGTCTTAAGCTGTTTGTTCTGCTTTCGCTGATATTAAACCCAGGTTTTTTTAGAATCAGAGCACACAATTACATTTTTCATCTCTTTTGTATAAAAGTGAGCTCTTCGAGGTCAGAAATCTCAATCCTCAATTCGGCTATTTTATCATTCTTATTTACAATGTTCGCCGAGTACTTTCCTTTGTGTAAGGTATTCTGCCAGAGAGTTGTTATAGGTGGATATTGATCGGCTCATATGTAAAGGTGACAAAATCCGTGGAGGTTCGTAGACTTCGCTTTCCGGCGTCGAGATCGTACTGAGGACGGTTTTTCCTGTCCCTTCTCCTCTTGAACAGTAGGCACTGAACCCGGCAGAATTCTTCGCCTTTAAAACATTTAGCAGAGCAGGAATTGCGGCATGCTTGGGATTGCTGAAGATGTTGAAAGATATGTGAAGTCCTGTCCCTGTCAAAGTGTTCGCGAATGCGTGTCGAAAGGTGTCGGCTAGTTTCGCCGACATACCAAGAACTACAGCTTGCACAGGTAAACTTGTAAACAACATTCGAAGGAAGTTCGACGGGCACAGAGTCCTTCACACCAAACATGTTGCGGATCTTGAATGAGGAAAAGGCTCGCTTAACATCGAGATTGTTACAATAACGTTTAAGTAATTTACGTTATCGTTTTTGTGCTAAAATAGAGAAGGGGCAACTATATCACGTTAATTTAACTCTTTCGTTCTAATTAACACGTCATATTACACACTCTCTTGTTACCTTTGGGTATTCTGTTAGTTTCAATAGCTTTTGTTTAGTACTACATTATAAATTCAAATGTAACTTCAAATCAGTTCTACTCTCAACTGAAGATGGTCATTGAACGACCGAAACATGTCTCATAAATTTAGTTTCAAATGTGTCGTTATTTTTATAAAAACTGCTGTCAGTCTGCTCCTTTCCAGACCTTTTGGAAAGTTAACTTTTCCCAAAACATTTTCCAGCAGCTAGGGATATTCGTATCAATTTTTTAGGTGTAGTTTAAGGCTACCGTGGTTTCATATCTGTTGTCGCCCATGCGTCCAAGATTTCGATTTTATTTGTTTACCATTTTAGTTCTTTCGGGAATGGGATTTATGGAATTTTCGCTGTTGGTGCCGATCCAAAAGGCTTGTTTTCGTTTCAGAATCAAAATAGGAGTAAGACAGTGTAAAAGGATATGCTGCTTTTGATAATTTTATTTAGTTATCTCAGATCAAGGAATATAAACTTTGTGTCCCGAACATGTGCTTGGTCTCTTTACTGCGCGTGCGTTAGACCATTGCGTAAGCTTAGCTAATGTAACAGACAGGGTTGCTTTCTGTTGCCTTACCTTTTCATTTTTTCGGTTGAGGTATTTAGCCAATAAAATAAAGGAATTCGGGTAAATTGTAAAGAAAAAAATGTAAGGCAGCATGTAGATGATCTTAGACGGCAATAAAGTATCGCTTACAACTGCTTTTGGTTTAATTGATGATATCGGCGAAGTCTCCGAGACTCAAATGAACCAATACACACTTTACATCCGTGCTTGACTGTTTTGAAAAGAACGCCCAGACATCCCTTGCTTGGGGTAACACAGCACGAATCAAGCGACTTTGCTTCAGCGCTTTACTCACCAGCATGCGGGCTAAACATTTCGGAAAAGAACTCCCACGAAAGGTTGATTTTAAAAATGTTTAAATGTTACATTCAGACCACTGAAACTCAACGTTACTTTTAAAGTGCTTCAGCTATTCGCAAAACAGTCAAGTCAAACGTGCTAAATAAAATTCTGGGCACAATCAGCTCCCTCTCAATTACGTCTAGCTCTATGTTAATTACGCGATTGCTTTCCTCAAATGACTTATTTGGAAGTAACCTTTTTTTTCCTCTCTGTCGAACACTGTTTCAAAACTATCTTCCTTCAACGATCACATATCATTCCTTAAAGGACCGCAATTTGTTCCGAGTACTTTAACAAAGCGGAATGCATTTCGAAGTACATGATCACACTTGAGGTCCACATATGGCTGTGCATTGGTCATGTTGCTAGAGAGCTAAAATGAATTCTTTGAGGTCTCTTCAACTTTTAAGAATTTGACGGATTTGATATCGTAGGTAGGTGGAATGTCTATACTTTGTATTCCACTGAAATTATTGTTAATTTATTATTTTTTAACAGTGAGAGCTTTCAACTAGCAAAATCGCTTTTAAAATACTTAAAACACCTTTGAATTTAAGTAGTGATTTCTATTAATACCTTACTTCCAAAGGCCTCCAATACTTATTTTTACAGAATTTAGCTGATGTGTTGCAACAGTAATGAGTGATTGGAAATGGCAGGATTGACTGAAAAAGTCGTCTGTTAGGTTAATTTTTAACTTGACTTTCCGTTACATAAAGACTGCACACACAGTCTGAAAATGATGATGATGATGAGGAGGACAATGAAGATGGCATTGATGACAATGAAAGTAATGATGATGAAAATGAATTCAGCTCTAAAATTGATGACAGTATAGGGTTGCTTCTCCATCCAATATTCAGGTTCTGCCAATATTTCTTGCTTGTTCACTCTGAAGACCAAATGCACATTTTAAGGTGACATGATATTACCCAGTTCTTGTGTCATCTTCTCAGCTGTTCAATAACAATAGCAATAACATTTATTACTTGTATTGTGCTTTTTCTATAAAATATTCAAAAGCGCATCACAACAGTAATTAATAACTAAAATTATACAATTCTTTGTAAAAAATCATAAACTATATATACTTATTTACATTAAATTAGTGAAAGATAATTACAAATAAAAATATAGATATACTAAGATAACTGAAATCGTTCCTTAAATAAAAATGTTTTAAGTAAAATCTTAAAAGATTCTACGTTCGTTGCTTCGCGCGCGGACCTTAGCAGCTTATTTCATAGGAAAGGAGCAGCTACCAGGAAAGCTCTGTTACCCAATGTTTTCTTAGTTTTCACACTTGGTCTTTCCAGCTAACGACCATTATCGTTGCGCCTCAAATGGTAGGACGAAGGCCGTTGAATACTAATTAAATCTGAAAGGTACTTAGGTGAGAGGCCATGCAGAATTTTAAAAGTTATCAAGAGTATCTTATAATGTATCCTGAAGCGGACTGGTAACCAATGTAGCTCAGCGAGTAGAGGTGTAATATGACAGAACTTGTGCGCACGATATATAAGTCTCACACTTGCATTCATAACACGTTGCAATTTCATAATTTGATATTCTGGGATTCCGTACAAAAGGCTATTACAATAATCCAGTCTACTACTAATGAAAGCGTGAACTAATTTCTCAGTAGATTCCCTGGATAAATATTTCCTAATATGACATATATTGTATAAATAATAGAAAGCGCTGCTACAAGTCTTTGTAATGTGAGCTCCCATATCCAGATGCGTATCGAACCATGTGCCTAGATTGCGCATGCGCGCAGAGGCTATAGGAGAGACTTCAGTCTGCCCAGTCTTGATGCTTTGGATTGAAACTTTTGAGAGCTGTTGACGTGTACCTATAATCAGGAACTCAGTCTTGTCATCAATGAGCATCAGCTGATCCTCCCTCAGCCATGCTCGGACATCGCAGATGCACTTTTGCATGGCTGATACAGCATCGACTTCACTGGAAGAGTCAGAGGGCTTAAATGACAAATACAACTGTGTATCGTCAGCGTAAGTATGGAAGGAGGGCAGATGCTGTTTAAGAATCTGGAACAGCTTTAACTCACATAGATGAGTAAGCACTATTTCTATCGCCTTCACACTTGTGCAAGGAAATGAGTATGTAGCTATCAAGATACCATAGGGTAGACTGCACACTATGATTCCAGATCTGTTATGATGTGACGTTCTATGTACACTGAAGTAACAGAACAGAAAAACATTAATTTTTTTTTATCAATAACATGAGTACTGGGGTGAATCAGTGGAAAACAAATCACACCGGAAAAAAAAAAACATTTGGGGGTATTGTGAAGGTGTAGTGTGATCGTCCGGGTGAGTGTAGTCCTGAGAAGGACTGTTGTCGGTGGCAGTGACTGACGTTTCGACAACCTGTGCGGAAGTCATCATCAGAGTCAAGTGAGTGATTGTTGTCAGTAGAATGTTCTTATTCCAGTTCGTGTGAAATGATCGGTTGGTTTTGCCGTGATGTTATTGGCTGTAAGACTCAAGTGACGTAAGTCGTTCGTGATTGGTCTGTTTCGGTCTGTCGGTAAAGCTAGGTTGTTCTTTTTCGGTCGTTTGTGATGTTTATGTCGTGAATGAGTCGTTTGTATGGGGCGGGTAGTTGTTGACATCTGTTTAGAGGGGTCTGTTCTAAGTTAGTAAACCAGCTTTCCAGAGTCAGTCGTTGAAAATAGTCAGTGCTGTAGGTTAGGCATTGCGCAGAGTCCCAGTCAATGTTGTGGTTGGTAAGTCGATGGTATTCAGCAATGTGATTGCTGACATCACCTTTCCTCGTCGCCCGTCTGTGTTCAGTCAGTCTTGTTGTGAGGTTTCTGCCAGTCTCACCGATGTAGGAGGCTTGGCAGTCGGAACAATTGATCTTATAAATCGTTCCCTGTCTGTTCCTCGGTTCGTCTTTGTCTTTAACGTTGGTTAGTAACTGACGTAGTGTGGTGATAGGTTTGTGGTGATAGGTTTGTGATAGGTTTGTAAATCACTGTTCACAAGTATTCCACTTCAATTAGCATTACAATGCACTGAGACTGCAATCCGACAATCTACCGACCCACTACCGCTACCGACAGACGACATCATGGACTTGCTAAACATTTGCCTAACGTCTACTTACTTTCAGTACAACGGTAAACACTACAAACAGTTACACGGCACTGCCATGGGGTCTCCAGTTTCTGTTGTTATAGCAGAAATTGTGATGCAGAACATCGAGGAACGCGCCCTTTCGACTTGCCGACAAACGATACCGCTTTGGTTACGTTACGTTGACGACACATTCACCGCCGTTCGACACGACGAAATTGACGCATTCCACAACCACCTTAACGAACAAAACACTGACATACAGTTTACCAGAGAAGTCGAAGAAAATGGCAAACTTCCTTTTCTAGACTGCCTGGTAAGCCACAACGACAACTCATTACGAACGACAGTTTACAGGAAACCGACACACACCGACAGATTACTAGACGAGTCATCCTACAACCCTACATCACACAAAGCCACAACTATCAGAACTCTAACACGACGCGCACAACTAGTATGTGACTCGACAGACAGCTTATCCGACGAGAACAAATACCTTCACCGTGTTTTTACGAAGAACAACTACAACAACGACTTCATCCGACGAAACACTCACCGACCCACTACCACTACCGAAACAAACGACACCGCAACCCCTACGACTACAGCAACCATACCGTACATAAAAGGTATGTCTGAAAACATCTCGCGCATCTTACTACCCTTCAATATCCGCGTCGCCCACAAACCTATCACCACACTACGTCAGTTACTAACCAACGTTAAAGACAAAGACGAACCGAGGAACAGACAGGGAACGATTTATAAGATCAATTGTTCCGACTGCCAAGCCTCCTACATCGGTGAGACTGGCAGAAACCTCACAACAAGACTGACTGAACACAGACGGGCGACGAGGAAAGGTGATGTCAGCAATCACATTGCTGAATACCATCGACTTACCAACCACAACATTGACTGGGACTCTGCGCAATGCCTAACCTACAGCACTGACTATTTTCAACGACTGACTCTGGAAAGCTGGTTTACTAACTTAGAACAGACCCCTCTAAACAGATGTCAACAACTACCCGCCCCATACAAACGACTCATTCACGACATAAACATCACAAACGACCGAAAAAGAACAACCTAGCTTTACCGACAGACCGAAACAGACCAATCACGAACGACTTACGTCACTTGAGTCTTACAGCCAATAACATCACGGCAAAACCAACCGATCATTTCACACGAACTGGAATAAGAACATTCTACTGACAACAATCACTCACTTGACTCTGATGATGACTTCCGCACAGGTTGTCGAAACGTCAGTCACTGCCACCGACAACAGTCCTTCTCAGGACTACACTCACCCGGACGATCACACTACACCTTCACATGTTACCCCCGGGTTCAAACCATTTACTGCATTTGGGGGTATTGTTAAATTGTACTTATCAAAATGATTTCAAGTTGACTATCTGAAAATTTGAAAACAATAATATAATAGTATAATGGCCTGCAAACGGTAGAGTTGTTGTAAAATTGTAACTTATTGAAATCACGAACAGAGTCCGGGAAGCTTAGAGCTCACCAAGCTGGTTATACAAGTATGTTACAAATATCTTCCTCTATGTCTATATATCTGTGTAACACCCCAAATATGGTGAGTCTGTGGGTTATGATAATGTGAACTAAATATTGTGGATTGCAGTTCAGCAATGGAAAAGGCCTGGTCAAGCATATCAATAAGAAGTTCACATTATTTGATAAACAGAAAACTGAATTTTTAAATACTCTTTTAGGAACCTTGTAACTCTCATGAGTTTAGAAGATAGATTTGATCCTCACAATATAGGAGTTATTAGTTGATCGAATATCAAATTCTCCAAACTAACATCATAAGGATTGTATGGCAGACAGTAAGCAGAATTGCTTGTGCGATCTTGGGAGTTAAAAGACCTTAGCTCACATCTTTTCTTATGAAGTTTTTGTTATGAATACCAAGATTTTAATAAAGTAAAGATTGTGGATACAGGGAATGAGTCAAAAAAAAAAAAAACCCTGGCCAATACAAAGTGTATGTTGACAAATTTTCTTCCCTCTCAACTCAGCAAAGAAAATTACATTACCTACAAAAATTCTTTCTGTAGATAATGTATTTAATCTCTTGGTTACCATTTAAAGTTTGCAGAATAAATTCCTTTTAGAACATAGCTAGCAGAGCCGCGCAATCAAGTTCAGTAAACGTAAGCGTGCTCAAAATTCTGATAGTGCACGCTGATAGCGTGAGCAAATCGCTTCGCCAGAAATTTTTTTTTTCATGCAAGTGGCCATTGTTAGGGTGGGGAAAAATAATATATTTCGCGACAATAATGGATACAAAACAGAGACTCGGCCTACTAGTCCCAAAAAGAAGACAATTTTTCGACCTTTTCCCTTGGGCTAGAGTTCTTAAATGAGGCAGGAAAGGAGAAAAACAACGGAAAAGGAGACTCGGCATCAGCGCCATCACGATTCGCTTCAATTGATATTGTTGTCCGTTTTTCGCGCTGGATTTGATGCCCAATTCGACCGGCTATGTTCTAAAACAGTTGGTTCATGCTTTCAGCTGTGCACTATCGAGTTATGGAGCAAGTGGGAAGTTTGGAGAGTACTCAAGAAGCTAGAGTTACCCTTGGCTATTGCCTCGGGCGACTCTTACACTTCTTTCGTGCTCACCAAACTTCCCGCGTGCTCCATAACTCAATAGTGCACGCTAAAGCATGAACCAATTGTTAATTGGCATGCAGCAGAGTCTGTGGGAAAATGAAAGAAGGGTGGAGGATCCTAGAAAAACATTTATTTCTGTTCAAAGCACTTTGAGACATTGCTTTACAGCCAACTTTTATTATAATGTTTTGATGATTCTGTAAAAACATAAATATAGCTGTACCCCTCTGCACAGGTGTTTATGACTCCCACCATGCCTTCAGAACTGTAATTTAAAATTCCAATTTGGCTGATTAAGTTATTTACAAAACATTCCCGATGAAAGTTGACCACCTGGATATAAATTGGCTTATAATTTATCAATTCTCTCTAGCCCTTAAGTGGGAAACTTTGCAGATTAATGATAAACAAAGTGTTTCTCCTACTTCCTGCCCTAGAATCTCTCACCTTATCCTCTTCTCATGTCTATTCCATACCCCTCCCACACCCCTCCCACACCCCTCGTACACCCCTCCCATTTCTCTTCCAACCCTTTTAGCTCCCTATTTCCTTGAGATCCCATTCATTTCACTATTCCACTAAATCTTATAATTTGAAACTAGGAAATTTCTTGTAACCAACCTAATTTTCTTCAAATTAGACAAACAGAACCTACCTTGTTTTTCAGATGTTGTAGTAAAGATAACAATAAACTGGGTACTTGAAGCACCGTGAAATACCTCATGGTAACACTCACGCATCTGTAGTGAGTCCAAGTGGAGACCAGAAAGATACGTTTGCACTCGCGATTGATCAGCTTCGATTATTAAGAAATTCGCTTTGTCACTCAGAAAAGTCAGAGATTGATAAACCAACTTTTGATCAATATATGTATCTGGCTAAAGAAGCATTCAAAGTTCTTGGTGTCAAAACTGACCCAACTGATGCCATTGGTGGTTTGACAGAGTCCGACTTTCCCACGAAAGAGGTTCGCAGTTTGGAGCAAGGTATCAGTCAGGAGCTTCGAGTGCTAAACGAATTTCTCAAAGGCGAGAGTATCAACGAATTAATAGCAGTGAAGGAAAAAGTTGACGGTAGAGCAAGTAGGGAAGACATTGCTTTGTTGGAGCGAAAGATTGATGACTTAAAACTAGAAATTACTCAAGACCAGAAAGGTAAAAAATTACAGCTTCTCTTTAGCTATATGGGAAATTTCAAGAAAGTTTGGTATATTAAACACTCTATTTCTATCTCCCCAGCCTAAAGATACAGACAGAACTCGCCTCTTAGTGCGTTTCGAGATTCAAATAAGTAACGTGACCGTTCGAGAACTGCTCCCTCAAATAGGCCAATAGGTCGACTATGGAATCCGCCATTTTCAGTATGAATAATAATTATTTAATAACCTTGTTTCACACGCACTGATTCTCAACGAGCAATTCGCAAACAGCTGTCGCTTCGGTTGTCGCGAAAAAGATCATTATACATGCATTTGATCTATCATGTTGACAAATTCAGATTAAACTCAATGCAATTGGCATTTGATTTACAGTCCTTTATTATTAAACAGAATACTCATTATGATTGTCATTGTTCTTTGCCATTTTAAAGATTCAACGGTATTGCCTCCGCCATCATGTCTTCCTCCGATGGTTCCACACTTCACTGGCCGCCAAAGAGAGTGTGAAGACATTATCGGTCACCTAAGTTCCACATCCACTCGAATCTTGTCGATATGGGGCTCACCTGGTTTTGGAAAAACCTCTGTGGCAACTGCTGTGGGACAAAAACTCCAGGATAAAGAATCTCCCGTCTATAGCTACTTCTTCTCCTTATGAGGGCTAAACTCATAAACTGATCTAATATCCAAGCTTTTTAGCTTTTTCAGTAGAACTATAAAAGATGAACTACCTCAGCAGCTACCGATGGACGAAGATCTTTTCAAAATTTTTACTGAGATTTCGGACGAGTTTGTGATGATTCTTGACAATGCTGATGACTTACTTAAAAGTGCAGCACCCAACGTGAAGAAAAATGTTATAAAGTTTCTTCAAGACATTCTGAGTCGAACCACGAAGGTAACTATTGTTATTACCACTAGGGAATCACTTGAATTTATGAACGTGCATTTTGAAGGCCACCATGCAGTGAGAATAGGGTCATTAGATGAGTCCTTCTCTCAATTGTTAGTGGGTGAGTTACTTTCAAACGCTATTACCACATCTGATCGTGAAGAAATTGTGAAAATCTGCGGGCATGTACCTTTGGCCATTAAGTTGTTGTGTTCCACCATTTCTGAAGACAACACTCAACCGAGTCAGTTTCTAGAGGAGTGGAAATAATCTGTAGAAAAAAACATTGTGGATCTGTTGGACAATCCAGACTATCCTAATAGTCTGAGACTAAAATTTTTATTCAAATCGTCTTTTGTAAGACTTTCAGTACAGGAGAAAGAGGCGCTTGTGTCTCTAAGTATTATATCAGAGGATTTTAACCTCTCGGTAGCTGCAGCTGTCATGGGTATTAAAACAAACCTTGAGGCCAAAAAGATGTTGCATAGGCTTCGGAGGAAATCGCTTCTCGACTCTGGTTCCAAACCTGATTCATTTTCGATGCATAAACTGCTTCAGTCCTTTGTTAGAGAAAGAGGAGAAGATGAAATGAAACAGTGCTGAGTTCAAAAGCGCGCTTTTATGCATTTTACGTTTCTCTTTTTGAGAAGTTGAACGAACAGTTCTTGACAGGACATTCAATGCCAGCATTTGTTGAGTTCTATGAAGAGAAGCAAAATATCGTTCAGAGTCTAACAGAAAGTTTTTCAGATCCTAAGACATGTGACGCTGTTTTTGATGTTTTGATAAAAGCAGAGATATTCTTAGATTCCCTTTTCTGGTGCGAAGGAGAAGTCGTTGACAAAATTTACGAATCAGCAATCCATGCGGCGATGAAGCTTGGAAAAGGCAATTTTCACAAACAGTTAATGGTTTCGCTGGCTTTTGGTGAAATGTATCGGGGCACAGAAGGAAGAACAATGAAGCTGCTTTCCGAAGCCGGGGACGAGCAAGCGTCATGTTCTTTCTCGGCAGAACATAGAGGAAAACTCATTTGTTACAGAGGCGTCTGTCAAGTGGCTTCTAGAAAAACAGAGGATGGAATACGAAGCTTAGAAGAAGCTCTTTCGTTACTGTGGCGATGCTGAACCGAGAATTCTCCGAGTAACTGCATTTCAGGTTCTTGCTATTTGTCATCGTTTCAAAAAACAATATTCAGTTGCGTCTGAGTTTTATAAGAAGGCTTTACAAGAATGTGGAGCATTTGTAGACATGAGTCATTTTATTATTCCTTCAATGGAAAACAAAGAAGTCAACATTCTCGAACAAGAAATAAAAAACTGAACGAAAGCCACATACTCATCCGCTCAGGTTAGAAATTATTTGTGTTGTTGGCTCAGCAACAAATCATATTTTTGATAAATATACCGAGAACTCAATGAGCAATGCTGTGATCCAAATAGCGAGAGAACTACAGAAACCGATATTACAGAGATCACTCGGCCTTTGGAAATTTCAATGCAATGTCTGTGATACACTCCAGAGTGTGTTAATTTATCATCAAGAAGCAATTAAATTGTCTGCTGTAAGCATCAGCTATCATGAAATGGCCATTACGGAATCAGTATGGAAACGTAGAATCAGACTCACCCGAAATTTGATGAGAATTTAGGGTTACACGAGCATCAAGAAGAGCTTCTAAGGAGTTACTTCGACCATGACGGGAAGCTTTTCAAACATAAAAAATATTTTTAGGCCCAGATATTTTATAATCGTGCACTAGGAATGCAAGTTAAACTGTTTGGAGAAGAACACCCTGACACAACGAGGGGTTACAAATCACTCGGAGTAACACAGCACGAGTTGGGCGAATTTGCTTCAGGGCTTCAGTCCAAACAGCGCGGACTTGACATCCGAGTTAAACTGTTTGGAGAAGAACACCTAGACACAGCGAGCAGTTACGAATCACTCGCAGCAACACAGCACGAGTTGGGCGACTTTGCTTCAGCGCTTCAGTCAACACAGCGCAGACTTGACATCCGAGTTAAACTTTTTGGAGAAGAACACCCAGACACATTGAGGAGTTACCAATCACTCGGAGCAAAACAGCACGAGTTGGGCGACTTTGCTTCGGCGCTTCACTCGAAACAACGCGGACTCGACATCCAAGTTAAGCTGTTTGGAGTAGAACACCCAGACACAGCGAGGAGTTATCATTCACTAGGAATAACACAGTACAAGCTTGGCGACTTTGCGTCAGCGCTTCAGTCAACACAGCGCGGACTTGACATCCAAGTTAAATTGTTTGGAGAAGAACATCCAGACATATCGAGGAGTTACCAATCACTCGGAGTAACACAGCACGAGTTGGGCGACTTTGCTTCAGCGCTTCAGTCCAAACAGCGTGGACTTGACATCCGAGTGAAACTGTTTGGAGAAGAACACCTAGACACAGCGAGGAGTTACGAATGACTTGGTTTAACACACACTTTCTTGGGCGACTTTGCCTCAGCGTTTCAGTCAATACAGTGTGCATTTGCCATCCAAACTACACTGTCTGGAGAAGAACACCCAGACACTGCCCAGAGTTCGAGTACGAATCACTGAGAGTAACAAAGCACGATTTTGACGACTTTGCTTCAGCGCACAACACGACCTCGCACAATTGCAACTCGTTACTTCTAAAGCGCGTCAACTGCCCATAGATCATTACATTGAAAAACACTCAAAAATTCAGAGCACATTTAAATCGCTATCCACGACCTCTGCCGCTATTATGCGATCCCTTCTCTCACATGACATTTTGTAAACACCCTTTTTTCGTCTTTTTTTCAAATACGTCACTGTGGTTGATCGTTTTAGAAAGTGACGAAAACTTGTTCGATTTTGCAGCCCAGGAACATGTTTGAGAAGTTGAATCGCCTATCATGCTTTGTGAAGTTTTGCTACCCCATTCTGAATGGAAAAAATTAAAGAATATTTTTAGCTTGGCCTCATGGGGGGGAATGAGAGATAATCCCAAATCAAAATTCTAACATTTAGTTACACTTGATAACTTGAAATTACTTTGCGATTATTGCTAAAGCTTTAAGTTAAAATGTTTTCAAAATGTGCCAGAGAAGTACAAAATTAATCGAATGGTCTAGAAGACATCCTTTGCACATTTGTCACGACAAGTGATTAAGTTAGTGGATCCAAGCAGGTTTTTCCATTTACACTGATCTTGTCTTGCGGAACGATCTTCTTCTTCAGCGAAGATAGTCGCTCAATTTCCTGGAGTTGACTACATGTGCTACAAACCGGTCAGTCAGTCGGTCATTCAAGGTAGTTTTGGTTTTATCAACTGAGTTGATAATGTAAATTGGCCACCACAAGGAGTTTCAGAGGTGACGTTTGGAGCGTTAGCCGGAGCAAATGTCGCTCAGTCAGTCAGAGTCGTTCGGTCAGTCAGTCAGTCAGTCCGTCGCTCAGTCAGTTGGCTCGTTACTCGCACAAAATTCACACAAACGAAGATTGAAAACAAAAATGTGAACGTTTGAAAAGGAAAAATTTAAGACCTTTTTACCTCAAAGTTAAGTTAATTGCAAGTAAGTTAGGCTTTTCACTTTCTCTATACACCGTGAATTACAAGCTTTTGTAATTGTTTGACAACTTGATTCTAACAGCCTGCAGGCCACCTCTGACTCGTTTTCAACCTTCTTACATTATCAGACGTTTAACTTCTGTCTTAGTAGCTGTTAGAGCAATGAACAATTTCACAGGCACTGGCTGAGAAGAAAATCAACATGAACTATCTTCACCTCAGACCACATTTTATTGCAAAGAGGTATACGACTTTAATTACACATCTAATTAGTGGCTTTAAAATACGACTTCTTCGAAAATATTAGCAGAGTGTAAACAGAAAAGAGACATCTAACAAGTTTCAATAATAATAACAATTACAATAATACACGTTCAGCTTTTTTTATAAATAAGTTAATCAGTTATCAACTCAGGCCGGCTACTGTCATTAAAAGCCAATTGCTGCAGTGAGGCTGTACACCATTTATTGTTATACTTTTTTATAGATCTTTTATTTACAATGTTATTCGTCGGTCGAGAAGATCAACTTGACAAAGCCGTCTTCACTTTCCAGCGGCTGAGCACAGAATGGGCATATGGCCTGAAAAGCATCACAGCCATGAGGAATGGGAAGTTGTTGCCAAAACCTGCATCAAAAGGATAAAAAAAAAAAACACCACTTTATTATCGATTCTCCCTCATGAACGAGACACGTTGATGTTATCTGTGAGAAGTTAACAGTTCATTAACAGTTCATTCCGCCGCCTGGTTAGCTCAATTGGGAGAGCGCCGGACTGCTGTGCGGGAGGTCGAGAGTTCAATACCGGCCGGACCAACACTCAGGGTCTTAAAATTAACTGAGAAGAATATGCTTCCTTTCTTTAACATCAAGAAATGGTTAGATATTCTAGTCTTCTCGGATAGGGACGAATAAATGGAGGTCCCGTCTCCTGCAGGGTTGGGGTAGGAGACGTTAATTTCCCACGCACGAGATTACTGTGTGATGGATGTCCTCCCAGGGGTGGGTTGGGTGGGTAGTTACATGGCCGTTCTGAAAACCACTTCTGTGAAAACGCCCCTGTCTAAAGATTATTATCTATTCTATCTATTCTATTCTTCATAAGCATCTGTTGACCTTTTTACGTACTCCAAGATCAAAATATCAATTCTCTAAACTGTCTGTTCTAAATTTCTCACAATTTCAGCTCTGAGAATTTGGTATTCAATCAAACAAAATTCCCCTTATCAATATTTTTCTTTCTTCTCACCTAGCTCTTCTCTGCTTTAGAATGTACTGTTATTGTTAGGGGAAATTCCTTTGTTCACTCGGTGGAATACAAGGGTTAAGTTAGTATTTTGGCTGACAAATTGTCTCGTATAGGATTGGAACTCTGTTAAACTTCACTATCAAACTGATAAAATATTGGTAAAGTTTTACTGTTACATAGTGTGACTTTACAGGTTACAGGTTACTTTACATATTATAAACCATTTTTTTGGTTCAAATAGCTTACAAAAGGTCTTAGGGAGGAACTCTAACCAGAGAAAGACAAATTGAACTCTTTCAGATGCAACTGTTCTTCAGTTGCTAGGGTATCTCATTCTGGAGCAGCAGGGAACCTCACCTTACTGTTTCCTCCGAGCAAACATGTCCACAAGGTACAAAAGCATGTGTAGCAGCAGGCTCTCCCTGATTGAATGCAGGTTCTTTTCCAATACTCAGTGGCACATACCTGCTGACCTGGTGAAGCAATGGAAATTGTGGATGTTGCTTGACACTAGCTACCTTAAAAGTAAGATGGATGCCTTTGGTGTCAAATATTTTCCACAGTGGCCAGCCAGCATGCTGATGGAATATTTTCTACGCCCCCTCCTCTCCCCACTACAGGTTGTCATAACCCTTCCACCCACCCAAGAGGCAGTAATTTCCAGGCACCCGTTGACAATGACTAAATCAGTGGATGGGAATAGTGAGCCTGTGGGTGGGGTAGGGGAATCCTTGTAACACCCACTATATACTAAGTACTCAGGAGTGAAATGACTGTCACTAAACTACCCTTAAACCCTGAGATCCACTGCAAAATAGCTGAGATGTTCCACAGGAGCTTGCCCTGACCAAATTGAAGAGCCCACTATGTTTCTGGCAATAAACCCTTTGATTCCCAAGATCTCCTAATCAGTTCTCCTTACCATCTGCCATATAAATTCTTATAATATTAGTTTGAAGAAATTGGTTTTGGATCAATTAATAACCTCCTTTGAACTGATATTTTTTCTTTATTCTCACAACATGTCTGCTTGATAATGCTTTGACACCGTAATGAGAAATTCTCTCTTGGTCACTCAAGAGAGTAAAGGATTAAACTGCATTAAACTGTCTAAATTTTTCCTTAAGAATCCTTGTAGAAAATTTTCTCATAATTCTATAAAATATAAAATTCATTTGAGATTGTAGAAAAAGTTTTTTTCTTAATCTCCTCTTCTTGTCAAAATGTTTCTTATGCCAGGTTTTATTACCTGTAAACAAACTGGACAAGTTCTTTTGTCTGCAACATTTCTCTCAGGTGAATTCCATGAATGAACACCATGTACATGACCACACTTGAGGTAAACATATGGCTGTGCATTGGTCACATTGCTAGAGGGCTGAAAACAAAGAAATATTACAGGAAAATTAAAAGGGAGAAGGGTGTCAATGATATTACATTAATCCTTCCTATCCATACAAATGTACATCAGTATGGATGTTTTCCACTCTGTTCTCCATACATTCTCTTTGGTACTGACATGACAGGTACTTCCCCTAAGGATTGGGGTGAGTTTTGCATATCACTTCCCTCCCTCCCTCCCCAAATAAACATGCATCACTAAAAATAAATAATACTGCTGCAACAAAGATTCAATAAAAAACAGCAAAGGAACAACCTCAGTCTTACCTCTGATTGACTTGGAAATCTTAACGTTGTGAGACCCACAGGACACTGAGGGCGAGAAGCATTTAGGCACTCCCTCATTTTGTCAATTGTTTCCAAGGTCTACAGGTTTGAATGGAAAAATTACAGTTAAGTCTCAGTTGTTTAGTTCTGCCATATCTAAATTCCAGCTTATTAAATCATGTCACTTCCTTCCAAAATAAATATTATACCAATAATAATTACATCTATTGAGTGGAAACCATTCTGAAAATCTGTTCTAAAATACAATGGTCCTACAATAATTATAAATTAGAAGAAATCTATTTTTGTATATAAATTTAAAATTTAAATGCAATGGATTTATCTTGCACCCTTTGTGGCATTACAGATATCTTTATCAAAAAACTTTTCTGATGTGAAATACATGGAAGTAATCATCATGTCCTTAATTCATCACTAAATAAAGTTAAACTTGCATTTATTGAAGGCTCTCAATCAATTAAATTATGAAGGGTTAAAAATGTCAAAAGGCAAATTATACAATCACTGTGATACCAAAGTGATGGAACAACCCCATTAAGGGAACACCTCCAGGAGACAGAAAATTTGGTTCTGTCCTGGTGTACCGGTTCACAAGGGAATTACCATTGTTCTTTCTTTGTTTAGGAGTCATTGATTAGCTGTTGTGTATTGTTCGGTCTTTTGTATCGGCTCTCGTGAACCGGTACACGAGGACAGAACCGAAAATTTGGTCAGCTCCTAGAAACAAATTATTTATTATCTTGATTAAAGGGTGTCTATGTCTCTATTAAGACAACTTTTTTTTCCAGTTTAGAAAGTGTTCCCTAAATGAAGTCATAATGGAAAAATTGAATTAAAGGTTGATGGTGAAGAATAATTTTGTGAAGCAAAAGACAGAGAAACATACAGGCATTTCCTTTATAGCTTCAGCTGATCTCCATAGTAACACAGCTCCACAGAGATCAATCAATGACCCATCAAGTAAATCATTGGACTCATCTTCAACCTAAACAAGAATAAGTGTTATTAACCCTCTACACCCTAACATCAGTATGCATATTCTCCATACTGTTTTCTATACATTTCCTAGGGTGCTGACAAGGAGAATTTGTTTAACAATCAAAACCTTCCTCCTTTACACCCTAACATCAGTATGCATATTCTCCATACTGTTCTCCACTCATTTCTGAAAGTGCTAATCAGGAAAATTTGTTTAACAATCAAGAGCTTCTTTAGTTGGTAATCATTTCTTTTATTTTCTCATGATTCAGGGGAGATATTAGAGGTTATTTACTCTTAGAGGTCAGATGGCCATTTACATGTTTGAAGGGTGAAAAGGGTTATTGGTGCTATTGATATTATTGACACATTGTGATCATAGCAATAATAAATAATAAATAATAATAATAAGTAATTTAGCAATGGACATCCACTGGGTGGCTCTTCTTGTCCACTGTTTCCAGATCGAATTGGAATTTGGAATGTTGGTTTTGAAGAGAGAGGAAAACCGGAGGACCTGGAGAAAAACCCTCCGAGCAAGGACGAGAACCAACAACAAACTCAACCGACATGTGACACCGGGTTCGGGAATCGAACCCGAGCCACAGTGGTAGGAGGCGAGTACTCTCACCACTGCGCCATCCCTGCAATGATTTCCTGCCAGGTGCTATATAACCTACTAAGGTAGCATCATTACTCAGTCCTTTAACCTTTTGGCAGTGACTGGTTGAAACTGATGGCAACATAACAATAAACAGAGGTCTATCTATCAGTTAGTACTGTAAACTACTGGAACTTACAGTCTTCCCTTTCTCAGTGGTCGACCGTGTTCTACGAAGTCCATATACATTCCCACATACTGATATTTCACACCATATTGTGGGCTGACAAGAAGGACCACCCTTGGCATTCATTAGACGAATGCCATTGGTGGTCAGACCATCCATCAAATTCTCGTCATTTTGCCACTTGGGGGCTTTTTCCTGTTGAGCAAAATCACGATGTATTCTACTTTGACAAAAAAAAAAGATGTTCTTCTGCATTAATGCCTTACAAACACTGCATTCAAACTCCAGCAGAATAAAAATGACTTGAACTTGTAGGACTAAAGCATTGCAAAATAGAGTAAAGTTTAAAAAATGCCAATTTCTGCTTTAATAAAAATGAGTATAACAAGAATCAAGTATTTTTTTTAAAAAATTTATTGAGATGTATATTTTTATTTTGAAAAAGTAAAGTTTTGAACTTACTCCTAAAAATATATTACTAGATTTATCAAAACCAGCTGCAAACACCCTGGCAGTATAAGGTGGTTCTCTATCGACGACAATGCGACAAGCATATCTGGAGATATTGCTCTTGTGTGTGTCTGGGTTCAAATCTGAAAGCTTATTTCCAGGAGCTGTGTCAGTCACCACAAAGTCTATTTTAGAATCAGCAGAACGGCCAATCTGCAAAAAAAGAAAAAAAAGTCCAGTAAAAACTGAATTCTATACTGTTCATCTAGCTATGATAATCCTCATTGTAACCCTAAAACTTAATATTACACAAAAAGTCTCCAAATGGTAACAGGTATCTCTCACAGTGACCCAGATAGTGTCAATGCAAAATACACTGTGTAGACATCTACGTACACGTCACTTTGCTTTGTAGTTACTGGTAAGTTTAACTTTCATACTTTCTTGAATTTATACATAGTGCCAATGCAAAATACACTTACAAGTCACTTTGCTTTGTAGTTACTGGTAAGTTTAACTTTCATACTTTCTTGAATTTATACATAGTGCCAATGCAAAATACACGTACACGTCACTTTGCTTTGTAGTTACTGGTAAGTTTAACTTTCATACTTTCTTGAATTTCTACATAGTGCCAATGCAAAAATACACACACATGTCAATTATTTGCCTTGCCCTTCGGCTTCGGCAAATAATTCATCTACTCGCCATGGACAAATCACAATATTTTGCTCAACCTCGTCCAATAATTGTTAAACATTTGTTGAATAATCTGCCTAGATTGGGATCTCCACCTTGTCGAGGTGGGGTGGCTTGCTTTCCCCAGTGACCACTAGAGCTATGTTGGCTGGAGTCTTGCACTCCTGGCAGGGACACCCATGCCAAACAGGTCGAAGGGTAGGGGCCAGACAAAGAGTGATCCCACTGGCCCTCCAGGTTGGGAGTTGAGCAGAGGGGTGATAACCCTCTCCTGTAAAAAAAAAAAGAAGTATTACAGAAACCAGAAGCAGAGTGAATTCACTATTTCAAAGGGGAACTGTGGCAGTACCTCATAAGAGAGAATTAATGAAGCATGGGAGCCAAAGCCAGCAGGACGCCTCCAGGCTGATGAAGCCACTGTTAAAGAAAGGCAAGAGGCAGGTTGGAGGTCGTGGGAGGAGGTGCGGACCACAGCAACCAATTGAGAGGAGTGGAAAAGCTCTGTGAAGGCCCTATGTGCCACGAGGCTTGATAAGGATTCATGATGATTCGTTGAATAATGATCTGCTCTGTTATGGCATCAGAGGTGGAAGACAAGAGCACAGTTGGTGGGAGGAGTAGAATCCTCCTTGGAAATCTTTGTTAAAAAACCTGACTAGGTCTTAAAGGAAAAGGTCCGAAGGCTGTAACTAAATTTTAAGTTTCTTCTGCAAGTATGTACCATCATGTGACAAAATTTACTTCTGCCTGGTTAAAGATAAACAGTAATCCTAATTTGCAAAGAATATGGCGGGTTTTCAATAGTTTTTCATTTTTCAGGGAGCCTATTTTCCACCTGGCCATTACAGCAGAGGAAATAGGGCCTCTCGGTTGGTAGAGATATTCTCTGATGTTAGTTAAGAACCGTAACCTCCCAGTCTGCCAACCTCCATCCCCCACTCACCCCACCCCATGCTATTGCCAAGGAATCAGTCGGACTAAATTAAATGCGAACGGATTTATGGGATAATAAGGATCTCTGGATGTGCTTTGTAGAAAGCTGTGCCTCAGATTTACATGCATAAAACATTTTAGTCTTTGCACTGTGTTAGTCACTCAGTTGTAATATGTTTGCAGGAGAGAAGATATTGAAGAAGTCAACATGACCTATGAGAAGTACTGGAATGGGGAGTGCGGGTACGCAAGGATTTTTTCTCACAATATTTTGTGAAAATATTTTCTGACTAATTTATTGGGAAAATTTTAAAAATGTACTCGGCAGGAAGGCACATACCCACAGCCTAAATTAGGGAGCATCTTTTACCCCTTCTCCACACAGATTTACATACAGCTCTCTAATAACTTTTTGTTTCTTAAATTATATTTTTTTTCATATTTTATTTTTCAAAGAGCTGGGACCACCTGATTTTGAAGTAGCTGAAAATGAGGCTATAAAGCTGAAGGTACAGGTGTGTTTGATTCATATTTCCATCTTTATTAGCCAAGGGGGGAACCAGATTCCTTTTCACACACCAATTTTTGAAAAATTCACGTGTCACATTCAAAAGGGACAACTTCAAATCTGCCTTTGTGTGTACTACATTTCAAGAAAATCTACAGGTTTTCACTAAATGAGTCACACAGGTCATGTGTGGTCAGGTGCTAAATCATGCTTCTCCTTTGGTGACCCGGTCTCCGTACTTAGAACCTTGCAGATCAGTACACTATCCAAGAAGCACATCATGAGGGTAGACATTTTAACTTATCAGCCAGAGAGTGTTTGCTTGATTTTATTTTACTACAAAATTGTGTTACCCAGAGTACTGATGAAAGGAAAATAAAAAAAAAACTATAGGTGTGAGCTTTACAAAGACATCATGCCAGCCAACAAGGAAAGCTGAATTATTAGAAAATTATCATCATGATGATTAAAAGAATCTGAATGACATGGTCCAGTTCACTGTTAATGAGATCCATTGAGAGAAATTTAATTACTCAGACAGTCATTTGTGTTTTTGTATTTCTTTTGACCAGTTGGTTCATCACAGTTCAGAGCTCAACATGAATTATTTATGAATATTTGAGGCCTCTTCAACTTTTTAGAATTTTACTGATTTGATATCTCAGGTTGGTGGAAAGTGTCTATTTTGTATTCCAAATTACCGGTATTGTTGATTTACTATTTTTTTTTTAACAGTGAGAGCTTTCAACCACCAAATGGTCTTTTTGAAATACTTAAGTCACCTTTGAATTGGGATTATGATTTCTACTGATACCTTAAAAAATTATTTTCAAAGGCTTCTGATAGGAATTTTTCATTTTCCTTTTACAGAATGTAGCTGATGTCTTGCAACAATAATAAGCGACTGCAAAAGACAGGATTGACTGAAAAACATCTGTTAGGTTGATACCTTGAAGAAATAAACAGTTAAATATTGACTTCTAAACACACAGTCTGATAATGATGATGATGACAATGAGAATGATGAAGATGGCATTGATGACAATGACAATACTGATGACCATGAAACTTGTAAAATTGATCCTAGGAAAGGTTTGCTTCACCTTTTACAGGGGTTTTATTAATGTTTTCAGGAGGGTAACTGGTTTTCACAGGCAGGCAAAACTTTTTGAACTAAACTTCTTTATAACAAAGATAAACCTTCCCCCAGATTGTTAAACCAGGTGGGCAAAACCATCCTTACAACCTGTCAATTTGGCCGGTGCCCGGCCCTTAATGAAACCCCTGCTTTTAAGATTCAGGTTCTGCCAAATATTTCTTGCTTGTTCACTCTGAAGACCTAATGCACATTTTAACATTAAATGGTGAAAGTGAGATAATATTACCCAGTTCTTGTGTCACCTTCTCAGCTGTTCACAAGTGTTCTCCACTATTTCTATCGCCTTCACACTTGTGCACGGAAATGAGTATGTAGCTATCAAGATACCATAGGATAGACTGCACACTATGATTCCAGATCTGTTATAGTGTGACGTTGCATATACACTGAAGTAACAGAGCAGAAAAACATCTATCAATAACACGAGTAATGGGGTGAATCAGTCAAAAACAAATCACACCAAAAAAAAAAAAAAACATTTGGGGGTATTGTTAAATTTTATCAATGAACATGACTTCAAGTTGGCTATCTGAAAATTTGCAGTCTGTAATCATTATAATGGTAAATACATAAATAAATAAAATAAATAACTTTATTTAACAATGGAAGCACTTTACAGTCTTAGACTGAGAAAGCTGTGACCTTCACATGGTATTATGGCCTACAAATGGTAGAGTTGGTGTAAAATTGTAACTCAATGAAATCACGCAGTCTGGGAAACTTAGAGCTCACCAAGCTGGTAATAAAAGTATATTACAAATATCTTCCTCTATGTCTAGATACACCTGTGTAACACCCCAAATATAAAGTACATATCGCGGACACAGGGAATGGGTCCAAAAAAAAAGGAACAAATACAAAGCATTTGACAGATATTCCTTCCTCTCAACTCAGCAAGGATAATTCACATTACCTACAAAAATTCTTTCTGTAGATAATGTATTTAATCTCTGGATCACCATTTGCTGTTTGCAGAATAAATCCCTTTTGGCAAACAGCAGAGTCTGTAGGAAAATGAAAGAAGGATCAACCATGATTTATTTCTGTTTAAAGAGGGGAGCTTAAAGTTACCAAAAACAACCTGAAACCTCAAAGGCAGGTTAAAACCGCACCCCACAACATTGCGAGGCAGTTGATTGCAGTTATGTTTTGATGATTCTGTGAAAATATAAATACCCCTCTCTGCAGGTGTTTATGACTTCCATCATACCTTCAGAACTGTGATTTCAAATTCTAGTTTGGCTGATTAAAATTATTTACAAAACATTCCCTGTGAAAGTGGGCCACCTGGATATAACTTGGTTCACTGTGAATCTCTCACTTCTCTCTGGCCTCTAAGTGTTCAGTTAAATTTAGACGGTGATGTTTTTTCCTTTGTTTTTTCCTTTTTTGTTTGCGTTAAGTTTCGTGACATACATAAGTTGGAGTTTGGTCACATGTTTTTCGGCTGTAGCTTCCTCACACGTGTTTTTATCGATGAGCCCTTGTGGACTGTAAACTCTTCTTTTCGTCACTTTGGTTCACACAAAATGCAAAATTTCAATTGACGCTTCTTTTAGGTATTCATTCTGTTTATTTGTTGTTCTTGTTTGTTTTCTTTCTCAGTTCTCACCGTTTTGTAACTGTTTTCATGACATGTTTGTACTATTGATTGCGATCGTTGAAAATTAAAGAATTTACGGCATAAACATGTCGAAGTTTCATGCCATCCCCAATGCTAAGCGAGAAACTTTGCAGATTATGATAAACAAAGTGTTTCTCCAACTTCCTGCCCTGCTATATCTCACCTTATAGTTGTGTCATACCTTTCCCACACCCCTCCCACGCCCCTCCCACACCCCTCCCACTCCACTCCCATTTCTCTCCCAACCCTTTCAGCTCCCTATTTCCTTGGGGTCCCATTTCACTATTCTACTAAATCTCCTAAGCTGAATCAGGGAAACATCCTGTAGGTAGCCTTTATTTTCTTCATATTAGAAAAACAGAACATACCTTGTTCTTCAGATGTTGTGGTAAAGATAACAAGAAACTGGGTACAGTATTTCTGCAAAAATCACAAAAGTCTCACATCAAAACAATATCAAGCTGACAAGTGATGAGAAAAAAAGAAAAATATTACTTAATTAAGGGAATTAATAGTTAATCCAATACCAAATTCTCATAGGCTAAGATCATAAGAATTGTTTGAAAGACAGCAAGGAGAATTCCTCAAAGATCTTGGAATTAAAAGGGTTAGGTTCACCATCAGATATTGATGTTTATTATCAAGAGGAAACTTCTATCTCTATCTCCTTTATCTGTTTGAGCAGGTTGAATTATGGCAGCTATTTGCTGATGTGGACCTGCATCACACAGTAATCTTGTGTGTGGGAAATTAATGTCTCCTACCCCTAGCCCTGTAGGAGACAGGACCTCCATTTATTCATCCCTATCCAAGACGACTAGAATATCTAACCATTTCTTGATGTTATAGAAAGGTAGCAAATGCTTCTCAAATATTTTAAGACCTTGAGTGTTGGTCCGGCCGGGGCTCAAACCCTCGACCTCCTGCACAACAGTCCAGCGCACTATCCATTGGGCTAACTGGCCAGCAGACATCCACAAACCTTTCACTTCCAAAGATAATCAGAATTAAAATCCTATTGCAATAACACTTTACACCTTGATACCAGAGTATGCAAATTCTCCCAACTGTTCTCTTTACATTTCCTAATCTGCTGACAAGGAGAATTTGTTTACCAATCAAGAGCTCCTTGATTAGTAATCATTTCCTTTATTCTGATGACCTTATTGAATGATTCAGGGCTGATATTGTAAGGAGAAATTCAATGCTAGTTTCTCTTAGAAGTCAAAGGGTTAAGGACTCGTACAGAGAAGCAGTGAGAACTAAGAAAAATACCTAATTTGTAGGGGATACTGCTTTGATGCAATACCAAATCCTCAGGATTGACTTAGAAAGAAACAAATTGTCATCAATTAGGAGAATTAACTCCATAGTAATATAAGAATAAAGCATTTTAAAAATACAGGCCAAATATAGCAATTTTTACCTGATTTAGGTCTTTGAGGTTCCCACATGAGTAGATTGAATCACCCTGTTTGGTCAAGACAACCACACCATCAAGAACGGTGCCAACAAACAGATGTTCTGTGGATGTATATTATGTTTAAATGAGAAATGAGACAAAGTTCAGTATCCACATATGGTGCTCTGGTTTAAATCTGATCCTTAGGGAGGGTCTTCTATCGATCAACACAATTGTGTGGCCAGGACTTGGAGTTAAACTATGTTCAGGAGCATTTTTCAACACCAACCCTGTCTAGATACCATTAACTTGTACTAAAAACGGTATTTCATGCATTAAGATTTTAAAAGGGAAAAGTTCAATATGCGTGACATATTAATTTTGGGCTTTATCGCACAGCAAGTACAAACCCTCTTGCCTCCCTCGTATAGTGTCTTGTCTGGATTGCTGGTCCTAGCAGTATGCAGGATGTCTGTCATATATGATGAAGCTATTTAATGCCAGGGTCTGACTGCAAAACATGCAGTTCCTTAGCTGCAAATCAGAAATAGCTAGAGCACTGCTGACACAAAACGGTTTGGCCATGGTGCCTATTAATACTCTTCGCTCAGACGAAGGGTTAACACACGTAACGTCACCTTTTAAAATCTTTATGGTGGCCACTTAACATTATCAACTTAGTTAATAAAACCAAATTACCAATTAATACTTAACATTATCAACTTGGTTGATATCATCAAATTACCAATTAATACTCTGTTTTGTAGCGTCTAAAACAAAGTTGTTGGGGGTTCAAAGCAGGAAAGGTGATTTAGCTCTGAGGCGAGGTCTTGAAAGTTGTTTCATTCGCGTTGCCAGAACTGTGTATCGTTAGAAAAATATTGTAAACAGCGAACTTCACAAAACAATATGAAACAAATACCTGAGACGAACTCACTCCAGGCCTCCCCTGATTGCATCTGTTAACCTCTTCTTTCTTGGCCTTACGTACCCTTCCCTTAGTTCATCTGAAGCACTTAACGCTTAATCTATGTTAATATTTTTGTTAGCAGAACAAATATCAGTCGGCTAGAAGAGGAAAACTCAAGGTTATGTTATTATCGACAGGCATTCCTATCACATTAGCTACCAGTCTCTTTCAGAATTTTATTGGTTCGCAGCTTCTCGTAGCCGAAAAGGAGCCGAAAGCAGCCGAAAGCAGGTCGAAAAAATAAAGTGCTATTTGAAGATTTATGATCATAATTGTGCATCATTTAAAAGGCTTTAAAGAGAATTTTTGTTTGTTTTATTATCAAAGTCATATTTCAAAGTATCAAATCACCTGCTGTTGCGTCGGAAACTTATCAGGGGAATTCCTAGGTGGAATTTTCCTTTCACTAGGGCATCTGATCAATGACCATCACACCACAAGAACAATAGATTGTAGATGTTTCTTTAGTCGGTGCATAACTTGCGTCGCTTTCCTAACACTGGGAACAAGTTTTAAAGTGAAAATGAGCAGTAATCGCGGATTTCGTGCATATATATTTAATTCATGGTAGTCAGCCTCTTTGAGCACCGGCAAGACTTCAGACATTTTAAATTGAGTTTCAAGATAGGTAAATGGCAGTTCTCCGTCTACTTAACTGAAGACTAACTACCATATTGATGAAGGTCTGCGATAAATGTTTCTTACGCAAACAGCATCTTTCGTAACATAAAAAGAAACATGAACGGTACATCCATCCTCGGAGACCCAGGGGCAGTGAGTCGATTTCAAGTTAAGGAAAGAAGAGCCCCTGGGGACATTGTCCTACAAGACTAGTTCCAAACGGTCGCAGTCGTTCTGGCATGTGATTGGTGCCAAAAAATCTTTGTTTTTTTCTGCCCAATCAGAGTGAAGTGTCGTTTGGAGTCCTTTCGTGTGTTTTAACATGCACATATTGAACCATCCTCGGAGACCCAGGGGCTGTGGGTCGATTTCGAGTTAGGGCATGAAGAGCCCCTGGGGACATTGTCTTACAAGACTAGTTCCAAATGGTCGCAGTCGTTCTGCCATCTGATTGGTGCCAGAAAATCTTTGTGTTTTTCTGCCCAATCAGAGTGAAGTGTGCTTTGGAGTCCTTTCGTGTGTTGTAACACGGACAAATGCTAATAGCTCAGTTGCTCGCTATGTTTGTTTGGGCCGTGCGACGGAGATTTGCTTGAGGTGAAAAGTTTCAGTCTCAGCACACAATGTAAGAGAAATTGATCAGATTGTCCGCGAAAATCATACCGGAAATTTTACTGAATACTTTCGCAGGTATCACTAGAGAACGTGTTTTAAAGTTTGCGAGGTTTGTATACAACACGATGGTTGTAGTCATTGATATGTTGCTTTAAACGTTAAACGAGACTTGAGCTTTTTGCTGTGACTGAAACTTTGCCAATCCCGTGAAGTTATTTCGTTGCACGGGCCACGTAGGTATGTCGAGCAACCAGTACTTGCGTAACTCTCTGTGCGTGCCAAAATCTAATTTCATCTTCGCTTGAAAAAAAAAGAAAAGCAAAGCGTGGAAACTTTTGCTTAGTAGATGTGGGTAGATGACCCTGGAATATTAAGCTGACATTCGCAATAAAGCAAACCTGCCCTTCCATCCATTATTTCTTGGTCTTTTGTTTTGTTTTTCCCGTTGAAAGCAGCATCGGATCGATTCCCAATGATCAAAGGTAGTTAACTTGGTCTTCAACAATCGACAGAAGAGGCGAAATGACAATGACCAAGGAACTAGAAGAGAATCCGTGGCCTTCCTAGCTCAAGAATTTCAACACTCTAGGCGGCAGTTGAAAGATTAAACTCTTTCCAAACCCTTTCGGTAACTGCCCGAAAAAACCTCTCCTTCCCACGATGTTCTCGTTAATAAGTTTTTGTTCAGATTTTAATTAGCTAACCGGAAACACAGCTAAGCTCTCTCTAAGCGCTTGCTGGAGGTCGTCCACGAACTTAAGCCGTATTGTGAACGACTTTACAACAAAGTGAAGATTAGATTTTGGCGCGCACAGAAAGCAGAAAGCTACGTAGGCGAAAGCGCCAGTTGCTCGACATACCTGCGTGGCACGTGCGACGAAATAACTTCACGGGATTGGCAAAGTTTCAGTCACAGCAAATTATGCAAAAAATCTAGAAAGATTTAAGCTCAAATCTCGTTTAACGTTTAAAGCGACATATCAATGACTGCAACCATCGTGTTGTATACAAACCTCGCAAACTTTAAAACACGTTCTCTAGTGATACCTGCGAAAGTATTAAGTATAATTTCCGTTAAGATTTTCCCGGACAATCTGATCGATTTCTCTTACATTGTGTGCTGAGACTGAAACTTTTCACCTCAAGCAAATCTGCGTCGCACGGTCCAAAACGAACATAGCGAGCAACAAAGCTATTGGTATATGTCCGTGTTAAAACACACGAAAGGACTCTAAAATACACTTCACTCTGATTGGGCAGAAAAACACAAAGATTTTCTGGCACCAATCAGATGGCAGAACGACTGCGACCGTTTGGAGCTAGTCTCGTAAGACAATGTCCCCAGGGGCTCTTCATGCCCTAACTTGAAATCGACCCAAAGCCCCTGGGTCTCCGAGGATGATATTGAACCAGCCTGTTGTTCGCTATGTTTGTCTCGGCCGTGCGACGAAGCTTTGACCGAGGGGAAAGGTTTCAGTCTCAGCACACAATGTAAGAGAAATCGATCAGATTGTCCGCGAAATCTTAGCGGAAATTATACTAAATACTTTCGCAGGTATCACAAGAGAACGAGTTTAAAAGTTTGGGAGGTTCGTATAAAACACAATGGTTGAAAGCATTGATATGTCGCTTTAAACGTTAGATGAGATGTAAGCCTAAATCTTTCAAGATTTTTTTGTATAATTTGCTGTCACTGAAACTTTTCCAATCCCGTGAAGCTATTTCGTCGCACGGGCCACGCAGGTATGTCGAACAACTGGCGCTTACGCATTTTTTTGTGCACGCCCGGCCAAAATCTAATCTAATCTTCGCTTGAAAAATTAAAAAGAAATGCTGAACGTGGAAACTTTTGTTTATTAGATGTGGGTAGATAACCCTGTACTAAGCTGACATTTGCAATAAGGCAAGCTCGCCTTTCCATCCAATATTTCTTTGCCTTTGGTTTTGTTTTCCCCAATAAAAGCAGCATCGATTCCCAATGATCAAAGGTAATTAACTTGGTCTTCAACTATCGACAAAAGAGGTGAAGTGACAATGACCAAGGGACTAGAAGAGGATCCGTGGCCTTTCGAGCTCAAGAATTTGAACACTCAACGCAGCAGTTGAAAGATTAACTTTCTTCAAACCCCTTCGGTAACTGTCCGAAAACATATCTCCTTTCCACGATGTTCTCGATGATTAGTTTTTGTTCAGATTTTAATTAGCTAACCGGAAACACAGCTAAGCTTTCTTTAAGCGCTTCCTGGAGGTCGTCCACGTACTTAACGTTCTCTGCAAGTTTGGCCATATTGTAGACTTTACTACAAAGCAACGATTAAAATTTGGCGCGCACAGAAAGCTACGTAAGCGCCAGTTGCTTGACATACCTGCGTGGCCCGTGCGACGAAATAACTTCACGGCCTTGAAAAAGTTTCAGTCACAACAAATTGTACAAAAAATCTAAAAATATTTAAGCTTACATCTCATCTAACGTTTAATGCGACATATCAATGCCTGCAACTATTATGTTTTAAAACGAACCTCGCAAACTTTTAAACTCGTTCTCTTGTAATACCTGCGAAAGTATTCAGTTTAATTTCCGGTAAGATTTCGCAGACAATCTGATCGATTTCTCTTACATTGTGTTCTGAGACTGAAACTTTTCCCCTCGCGCAAAGCTTCGTCGCACGGCCGAGGCAAACATAGCGAGCAACAGAGCTTGTTGTATATGTGCGTGTTAAAACACACGAAAGGACTCCAAACGACACTTCCCTCTGATTGGGCAGAAAAACACAAAGATTTTCTGGCACCAATCAGATGCCAGAATGACTGCGACCGTTTGGAACTAGTCTTGTAAGACAATGTCCCCAGGGGCTCTTCTGCCCTCAACTTGAAATCGACTCACTGCCCCTGGGTCTCCGAGGATGCGGTACATCTTGATGTTTTCTGATCGATGTTCCTATGGTGTGAGATAAATTTTGTGTACGAATCCAAAGTCACAACTGAAAAAGAGAGAAGAAATATTTTGAAAAACTATCATGACAATCACTCGTTACGGAAACAATAAATTTTTTAAACTTTTCGCGTGGTTGCTGAGATATCTTTCAAACTTTCAGATAGAATGGGTAAAACTAAGAAAAGCACATTACGAGATTTTCCCAAAGTCTTTAACTCCAAAGAATTTGTTGTGTTTATTGTGCGTCATCGTTTCCAATTTCTTGGATTACGACGTGCTGTGCAACACGAGAGTTTCACTTGAGATCAGGAATTGTGTAATATTACACGTAATTTTTTAAATAGTTTCGAAACGAAGGGAAATTTCCCTTGGACTGCGAGCTCGAGCGCATCAGACCTATGACCATCACGCCATATTTGTTTCCAAAAACAATAGTTTCACTGCTTCAATGCATAAGTTGATTTGAGTTGCGTTTCTAACATTGATGGCCGTTTAAGAATTAATTTCAAGGTCTAGTTATTCGATTTGTGCATGATTCATAACGGTAATCAGCCTCATCATGCGCTGTCAAGACTTTTGACAACTTACTGAACTTGAATTTCAAGGTAGGTTGATAACATTTTTGCAATATACTTTCTCAGCAAGATTTACTACAAAATCGATGATAGAGGTTCGCTGGACAAACGGCATCTTTCATGACATGACAAGAAATATCGCCGCATCTTGTCGTTTTCTGACAGCCTTTGTTAGTCGCTACGACCTGAGATATATTACGTGCTTTTAAAAACAGTCACAACAGAAATGAGAACACCATATCGATGGAGGTCTGTGATAAATTAAAAACTTCAATCATTGCGGACGCTTTTCGTGTAGTTACCGACTACGAAAGATATGATATATTTCGAAGTCTAAGCTAAACTCGAGTCAAGGGGTCCCAAGAATGGGTGAGACTGAGTCAGACTACGAAATGCACATTACGGGATTTTTCCAAAGTCTTAAGCTTCCAATAATTTGTTGTGTTTGTTACTGCGTCATCACTTTCGGTTTCTTGAATTCCGGTCGACTTAAGGTGCAACACGAGAGTTTTAATATAGCCTCGGATACATCTAAAAAGAGGATGAGGGAGAATACAGGGTTATAAGAGAATAAAGCGTAAGGTGTACATCTTCAATGTGATGTCAACTTAGACGACTTTCATTTCTGAATGTTGGGGGTTTAATAATTTATGTAAATTTGCGTGTAATAAAATTGCGCGGAATATTTTTATTTCCATTAATGTGTATTTGAATCATTAAGTGTGAACAAGGAGAGCATTGTTAAAAAACTCTATGATTTTGTAGGAAACTTTATTTCTGTCGTTTCTTTTATCTATTTTTAATTTTGTTCTCCTTTTTTTTCGCTGTCGCCGCACACAAAGCATTTTAAAACAGTAAAAAGAAAGCAGTTCGATTTTCCTCTTGGGTCACAGGTCAACGATAGTGATTTTGTTTAAAACGGCGAAGTGAGAAGTCGCGCTTCATCACGCTCCGCGCGTGCACCACCTCACCCGCACCAAACTGATTGAATGATGACCTCCTCCTGTTGAAGCTGGGTTACTGTGTCATAAGTAGGATACATCACTCTCTTGATATTAAAAATGATGACACCCATAAAGTAAATTTTGAACGGATGACCCCAAAGTTTTTATATTCACCAACTATTACACCAATGAATTCGAAGCTTCAGTAATCCTCCATCCGTCTGTGCCTTGGGGAGGCGAATTCGAAACTTTCAGGGATGGCGACTATGAATCGGAAGTGTCCATTTTCTTCTTCTTCTTCTTTTTTTTTTTTTTCTTTTCTTTTGTTTTTTCTTTTTTCGTAAATGCTGGTCAATGAGTAGAAAGTCATGGTTACTGATCTGACTTTTACAAAAAGTGTGACCATCAGAACCAGGACTTAAGTGAGGCATTTGAACATAATTTTGGCCCAGGAAGCGGGGGGGGGGGGGGGTGGCTGGAATTTGAACGAACCACAACTCTTAAAGTTCAAATGTCAGGATGTTTCCTGAGGGGAGAGGGATGTTCAAACTTCCAATTGATCGACACTTATTTGTGGTTATCAGCATGTACTTGCACATTTATGAGTCTGCTAGGTTCTGTTCCGAACTTGTGGGGTACACTCTACTCTCAAACGTCAAATCCTAGTTTTTATCGTTTTCATGTCGCAACTTCCTACCCTCATCTCAAGTTTTAATAAGCGCGAATGAGTGTCATGTAACGCAACTTCCGTTTAGTTCGATCGCTCATGGTTAGTGCTTTTCAGTTGTTAGCGTTTTTGTAATGGGGTGTATTAAGTGTATTTGACATGTTACACTGAATAAATCATCTCTCAAAATATCTCTGTTTAGGTTGTTAAAGAAATTGTATCCAACTGCTGCGATCTCAAAAGTCAGAGCCAAACATGTCACTGCAGCCCTTTAGTGACAAGCAGCTGAATTATTTCAAGTTTGCCTCCATCGTGTTGAATGAGTTCGCAAACGCTTTGCGTCAAACGTTCAAGTCCATGTGGGACAACACTTTTGGGCATCGGCCCGGATATCAATTGTGGGACGACTCCACAGCAGTAAGGAACTTGTTCCTCGCTGAAGAGGGTGGCAAGTCCAAAGTTCCTACACACCTCTCCTATGAAGAATGGGACTGCACAGCCCTTTTTCAGACTACCATATATGCGAAGTCCTTCGCTATGCTGGACAGCACAGGCCATAAGAGGACCCTTGGTGAGTTGTACTTGAAGCACCTTAAAATACCTCATGGAAAGTTTCATGTATCTGTGGTGAGTCCAAGTGGAAACCAAGCCGAGACGTTTACACTCGCGCTTGATCAGCTTCGACTGTTAAGAAATGCACTTTGTCACTCACAAAAGTCGGAGATTGATAAACCAACATTTGACCGATACATGCAGCTGGCTAAAGAAGCATTCAAAGCTCTTGGTATCGAAACTGACCCAATTGATGTCATCGGTAGTTTGACAGAGTCCGACTTTCCCACAACAGCAGTTCGCAATCTGGAGCACGGTATCAATCGAGAGCTTCGAGAGCGAATCAAATTTCTCGAAGGCGAGGGTTCAAGTATTGATGAATTAAAGGCGTTGACAAATGTAATAAAGGAAAAAGTTGAAGGTGGAGTAAGTAAGGAAGACCTTGCTTTATTGGAGAAGAAGATAGATGAATTGAAAGAACAAAATAATACAACCCAGAAAGGTACAATCTTAATACACTTCTGTAGCTACGTTACATTTTTTAAAGGGTTTGTTGAAGAATCGACTTGATTTCTATCTTCTCAGCTAAAATAGGGCAGAATGCGTAGTCATCATTTATTATTCATAACTAATAAAGCAGAAAATTTTAACGCGACCTCGCTTTGAAGGGCCCTAAATTAGAAAAGAATGGACCAAAATTGACCCACTAGGCTTCGTGAAATTCACTTTACTGAGTTTTAAAAGTGCATGCTAACTTCTAAATTAGTACACAGAATTTTGAAGATCAAAGATATGTCTACGATTTTTATCTAAAATGAAGGAAATTACATGAAGTAAAAGAATTATCCTTTCGCGCCTGAAAGTTGCGGAAACCAACCTTTTGTTGACCCGAGAGTATTGCATACATTTTAATTGTTTGAAAAAGATTGCTGAGAGATAAAAAATGGTATGCGAGGCTCACTTTGTTGCGTCAGAGGCATACGGCTCAGTTGCTGAGCAACTTTCAAAAAGCCCCACGACATTTGATGAATCATGTTGACAATTTAAGGTTTAATTGCGTTTTCCCGACATTATCATTTGATTTAAACTTTTTTAATATCATAACAGATTACTTACCATGATTGTCACTGTTCTTTGCCATTTGAAAGATTCAAAGGCATTGCTTCCGCCATCATGTCTTCCTCCGATGGTTCCACACTTCACTGGCCGGCAAAGAGAATGTGAAGGCATCGTCGGTCACGTGGCTTCCACATCCACCCGAATCGTGTCGATATGGGGCTCGCCTGGTTTCGGAAAAACTTCTGTGGCAACTGCTGTGGGACATAAACTCCAGGATAAAGAATTGTCCGTCTACTTCTTCTCCTTACGAGGACTAAACTCAAAATCTGATTTGATATCAAAGCTGTTTAACTTTTTCAGGAGAGCTTCTACAGAAGATGAAATACCCCAGCGGCTACCAATGGACGAAGAGCTTTTTCAAGTTCTGGCCAAGATTCCAGACAAGTTTGTGGTGATTCTTGACAATGCTGATGAATTACTCGAAAGCGGAGCGCCAAACGTGAAAGAAGATTTCATACAGTTTCTTAGAGACATTCTCAGTCGATCCAAGAAGGCAACTTTTGTTATTACCACAAGGGAGTCGCTTGAATTTATGAATGTGCACTTTAAAGACCACCAAGCAGTGAGATTAGGGCCATTAGATGAGTCCTTCTCTCAAGCATTGGTGACTGAGTTACTTCCAAATGCTATTTCCGCATGTGATTGTGGAAAAATTGCGAAAATCTGCGAGCATGTGCCTCTGGCCATTAAGCTGTTGTGCTCCACCATTTCTGAAGATAGCACTCAAGCAAGTCACTTTCTTGAGGAGTGGAAGGAATCTGTAGAAAGAAACATTGTCGATCTGTTAGACAATCCAGACTATCCTGGTAATCTGAGATTAAAATTTCTATTTGAATCATCCTTTCTAAGACTTTCAGTACAAGACAGAGAGGCTGTGGTTTCTTTGAGCATTCTATCTGAAGATTTTAACATCTCGGTTGCCGCAGCCGTTATGGGAGTTAAAACAAAGCTCGAGGCAAAGAAAAGCTTACAAAGGCTTCAAAGAAAATCACTTCTTGACTCTGGTTCCAAACCTGATTCATTTTCGATGCATAAACTGCTTCAGTCCTTTGTTAGAGAAAGAGGAGAAGACGAAATGAAAGAAACAGTGCTGAGTTCAAAAGTGCGCTTTTCTGCATTTTACGTTTCTCTTTTTGAGAAGTTGAACGCACAGTTTTTGACAGGACATTCAAAGTCAGCATTTGTTGAATTCTACGAAAATAAGCAAAATATTATTCAGAGTCTAACCGAAAGTTGTTCGGATCCTAAGACATGTGACGCTGTTTTTGGTGTTTTAATAGAAGCAGAGATATTTCTAGATTCCCTGTTCTGGTGCGAGGGAAACGTCTTCAACGAGCTTTATGAATCAGCAATCAATCAAGCAAAAAAGCTTAGAAAAAGCGTTTTTCACAACCAGCTTCTGGTTTCCCTGGCGTTTGGTGAGGTGTGTTGGGGTACAAAAGGAAAAACGATGAAGCTGCTTTCCGACGCCGAGGAGGAGCAAATGTCATGTTCATCCTTTTCAGTAGGACATAGAGGAAAACTCTTGTGTTATAGAGGAATCTGTCAAGTGGCTTCTGGGAAAACAGAGGATGGAGCTCGAAACTTAGAAAATGCTCTTTTGTTGATGTCTAGCAACGCTGACCAGAGAATTCTCAGAGTAACGGCAATACAAGTTCTTACGATTTATCACCGCTTTAAAAACCAATTTTCAGTTGCTTCAGAGTTTTATAGCAAGGCGTTGCAAGAATGTAGAGCAGTGGGAGACACAAGTCTTCTTATCATTCCACCAATGGAAAAAAAAGAATTGAACTTTGTCGATGGAGAAATTCAAGAACGAAAGCCAGATAGTCTTATTACTCAACCACTCAGACTAGAAATTATCTGTGTTATCAGCGAAGCAACTAAGCATTTATTCGATGACTGTACCAAGCGATTAATGAGGAATGCTGTTATTCAAATGGCAGAAGAAATACACAAGCCGCTCTGTCTTACATCATTTGGGAAAGCACACGCAAACACAGCTCAGAGTTACGAGTCCCTCGGATCAACACAACACAATTTGGGCGACCTAGCTTCAGCACTTCAGTCGAAACAGCATGCTCTTAGTATCAGAGTTGAACTGTTTGGAAAAGAACACCCAGACACAGCAAGGAGTTATGAATCACTCGGAGCAACACAGCACGATCTGGGCGACTTTGCTTCAGCGCTTCAATCCAAACAGCATGCACTCGACATACGTATTAAACTGTTTGGAGAAAAACACGCAGACACAGCCAGGAGTTACGAGTCACTCGGAGTAACACAGCACCACCAGGGTGACTTTCCCTCAGCGCTTAAGTCCAAACAGCATGCACTCGACATCCGTATTAAACTGTTTGGAGAAGAACACGCAGACACAGCCAGGAGTTACGAGTCACTCGGAGCAACACAGCACCACCAGGGCGACTTTGCTTCAGCGCTTCAGTCCACACAGCATGCACTCGACATCCGTATTAAACTGTTTGGAGAAGAACACGCAGACACAGCCAGGAGTTACGAGTCACTAGGAGCAACACAGTACAACCTTCGCGACTTTGCTTCAGCGCTCCATTCTGAAGAACACGCACTCGACATCCGTATTAAACTGTTTGGAGAAGAACACGCAGACACAGCCAAGAGTTATGACTCACTCGGAGTAACAGAGCACGACCTAGGCGACTTTGCTTCAGCGCTTCAGTCCAAACAGCATGCACTCGACATCCGTATTAAACTGTTTGGAGAAGAACACGCAGACACAGCCAGCAGTTACGAGTCACTCGGAGTAACACAGCACGACCTAGGCGACTTTGCTTCAGCGCTTCAGTCCACACAGCATGCACTCGACATCCGTATTAAACTCTTTGGAGAGGAACACGCAGAAACAGCCAGGAGTTACCAATCACTCGGATTAACACAGTACAACCTTGGCGACTTTGCATCAGCGCTTCAGTCCACACAGCATGCACTCGACATCCGTATTAAACTGTTTGGAAAGGAACACGCAGACACAGCCAAGAGTTATGACTCACTCGGAGTAACACAGCACCACCAGGGCGACTTTGCTTCAGCGCTTCAGTCCAAACAGCATGCACTCGACATCCGTATTAAACTGTTTGGAGAAGAACACGCAGACACAGCCAGCAGTTACGAGTCACTCGGAGTAACACAGCACAACCAGGGCGACCTTGCATCAGCGCTTCAGTCCACACAGCATGCACTCGACATCCGTATTAAACTGTTTGGAGAAGAACACGCAGACACAGCCAAGAGTTATCACTCACTGGGAGTAACACAGCACAAACTAGGCGACTTTGCTTTAGCACTTCAGTCCAAACAGCATGCACTCGACATCCGTCTTAAACTGTTTGGAAAGGAACACGCAGACACAGCCAGTTGTTACCAATCACTCGCAATAACACAGTACAACCTTGGCGACTTTGCTTCAGCGCTCCATTCGGAAGAACACGCACTTGACATCCGTATTAAACTCTTTGGAGAAGAACACGCAGACACAGCCAAGAGTTATGACTTACTCGGAGTAACACAGCACGACCTAGGCGACTTTGCTTCAGCACTTCAGTCCAAACAGCGTGCACTCGACATCCGTATTAAACTTTTTGGAGAAGAACACGTAGTCACAGCCAGGAGTTATGACTCACTCGGAAAAACACAGCACGTCCTAGGCGACTTTGCGTCAGCGCTGCAGTCCAAACGGCATGCACTCGACATCCGTATTAAACTGTTTGGAGAAGAACACGCAGACACAGGCAGCAGTTATGAGTCACTCGGAAAAACACAGCACGAGGTAGGCGACTTTGCCTCAGCGCTTCAGTCCAAACAGCATGCACTCGACATCCGTATTAAACTGTTTGGAAAGGAACACGCAGATACAGCCAGGAGTTACCAATCACTCGGATTAACACAGTACAACCTTCGCGACTTTGCTTCAGCGCTTCATTCTGAAGAACACGCACTCGACGTTCGTCGTAAACTGTTTGGAGAAGAACACGCAGACACAGCCAGGAGTTATGACTCACTCGGAAAAACACAGCACGACCTAGGCGACTTTGCTTCAGCGCTTCAGTCCAAACAGCATGCACTCGACATCAGTATTAAACTGTTTGGAGAAGAACACGCAGACACAGCCAGGAGTTACGAGTCACTCGGCGTAACACAGCACCACCAGGGCGACTTTGCCTCAGCGCTTCAGTCCAAACAGCATGCACTCGACATCCGTATTAAACTGTTTGGAGAAGAACACGCAGACACAGCCAAGAGTTATGACTCACTCGGAGTAACACAGCACGACCTAGGCGAATTTGCTTCAGCGCTTCAGTCCAAACAGCATGCACTCGACATCCGTATTAAACTGTTTGGAGAAGAACACGCAGACACAGCCAGGATTTGACTCACTCGGAAAAACACAGCACGACCTAGCCGACTTTGCGTCAGCGCTTCAGTCCAAACAGCATGCACTCGACATCCGTATTAAACTGTTTTGAAAGGAACACGCAGACACAGCCAGGAGTTACCAATCACTCGGATTAACACAGTACGTTCGTTGCTTCGCGCGCGGACCTTGGCAGCTTATTCCATAGGAAAGGAGCAGCTAGCAGGAAAGCTCCGTCACCCAATGTTTTCTTAGTTTTCACGCCTGGTCTTTCCGGCAAATGACCATTATGGTTGCGCCTCAAAGGGTAGGACGAAGGTGTAGAGTGCGTGACATGTTGTAGAGTGCGTGACATGTTGTAGAGTGCGTGACATGTTTTGTCGAGTTCATGAACCCAAAAGGGTGTCGGGTAAAAGAGAGAAAACGCATGTGCTCGAAGTTTTGGAAATAAATATAACCTTGTGCTTCATTAATCTGGTTGATTTGAGTGTGTAACATTGGCGACCCTGCCAGGACTGGACCGAAGAGGCTTATCATCGACGAAGAACGGCCTTGGGTTGTGAAGGACAAAGTAATTGGCACGCTTGATTGATTCGTCGAGCGCGAGTTGGTTGTGGTCGATTGCTGTCGACGGCGGACTGATCTTGACGTAAAGTGTCGCATTTCTTTTGTGAACGGCTGATTGCACTATTGGTGAGTACGAAAGATTATTTCTTGGAAGTATGATGGACACCGAGAGTCTGCAGATCGAAATTCAGGCCGCGTTGTGTTCCTTGAGCGAGGAAAGGCTTAAAGAAGTTTGTAGTGGGCTGAACATTACTGTACCGCCTGAGAGCAAGGGAAGGTTGGTTTTTATCCGAGCTCTAAATAAATACCTCGAAACGGAAGAATTAGATAATGAGAAGCTCAAAGTGTTGTCGTCATCTCTAAGTATGCAGGGAAAATTTGTACCGGAACAGAAAACGGAACCGCCGAAAGCTTCTGAAAATAGTAAGGCGACCGTCAAAATAGAGCAAAACCCCGCGGTGTCAATTTCAAAATTCAAACGCGACTTCAAGATTTCGGGCCAGATTGGCGACGCGTCGCAAAAGGATCGTTTGAGTTTTTCCTCGCTAGTACATCAAATTGAGAATGGGTTAAAGAACGACTATACAGAGGATGAAATCAAAGAGGCTGTGATAAAAGCGATAAATCCGGCGTTAAGCCTAAGAAGTTATTTGGAGGGTAAGGTAGATTTAACACTGGCCAAATTGAGGAGAATTATGCGTTCTCATTATCAGGAGAGAACAGCAACCGAACTATATCATCAGTTGAGCTCAACTGTCCAACAGCCAAAGGAAAAACCTCAAGACTTCTTGATCCGCCTTCTCGATTTGAAACAGAAGATCTTGTTTGCATCTCAAGAAACTGACTCGGACCTGAAATATGATCCTACCTTAGTACATGGCATGTTTGTCCATAGTTTTTCCCTTGGCCTGCAAAATGAGAATATCAAGATCGAAATGAAGCCCTACTTGGAAAAGAAATTTATAAGCGATGAAGAACTATTCGAGAAATTAAATGTGTGTTTCAGTGACGAACTGGAGCGATCACAGAAATTCGGTTCACAGCTAACCCCCAAGGTAAATACTGTTCAAAAGGGAGGGGACAAGCAGGAGACAAAGAATAATGGGGTGGAGGAAGGTCTCATGAAAGAACTAAGGGAGCTCAAGGCAGAGGTGGCCGCAGTCAAAGAGAGAGTTCGGGCCCCACTCCGGGTTCAAACCCCCCTCACACAACAGCCTATGAGACAACCCCCACGGTGTAGGACCTGCCAACAAAGTGGGAATGGATGGCCGTGCAACCATTGCTTCAGGTGTGGGGCGAGTGGCCATTATGTACGCGAGTGTAATGCCCAATTCAGCCGACGCTCTCCAGCAGAATTCCAGGGAAACGGCCAGAGGTCACGTCCATGGGACAGGGTGTGACCAGGCAAGAAAACCAGTCCCGTTACGTGCAGTGTGGAAAACAAAGCACAGACCATGTACCACTTAACCGCGGCGGAGCCTGTAAGACCAATAGATATTATTCAAAAGAATGTCAAGTAAAACACAGAGCTGTGCATAAACCAGTTTGCATGGCTATACAGGAACTTGAGAAACAGAAAGCAGCCGGAGATGATGGCCATGATTTGAACACGACGTTTCCCTGCCACCTGACGCCAAGGCAGCAGCTCGGACTGACAAAAATCGTGGGACGGAGGTGCGTGGTAAAATGCCTAATGCAGGGAAAGGAAGTGGAGGCATTATGGGATACAGGTTCCCAGGTTTGTGTTGTGTCAAGGAAGTGGCAACAAACTCACTTACCGCAGGAGGTGTTAAGAAATGTTGAAGAGTTGTTGGGAGCAGGAGAAGAGCTGAATTTGGAAGCGATGAATGGGACAAACATTCCATTTGACGGTTGGATTGAGATCGGGTTTAAGTTGGCTGGGGACGATACAACTGCTCATGAGCTGACAGTTCCAGTACTGGTGGGACAAAAGGAACAAGAGTACCCAATCATTGGCTTCAATGTTATAGAAGAAATCCTCGCTCAATATGGTGGAAACCACCAAGCGGCAAGTAACATCATTCAGCAGTCATTCCCTTCAATTCATCATACTCGCATAGGTACCCTGATCAATCTGATCCAGTCAAGAACACAGGATACCGGTACTGCAGCTGTTAAAGTCGGAAAGAGAGATGTTATGCTGCCAAAAGGAGAGGCAACGACAGTTAAGTGTCAAACTCACCTCGGACCAGTTCCAGAGGGGATGCCAGTAATATTTGAGCCCAAGGAAGACAGCGAGCTCCCAGACGGACTGGAATTGGGCGAGGAACTTACTAAAATAACCCCGGGAACCTCTAGTCACGTGGCCGTCGTGGTCCAAAACAATACAGACAGAAACATCTTGTTAAAGCGCAGAACAGAATTGGGCCGGATACACCTGGTAAAGTCAGTTCTACCAATCCCAAACACTCCCGACTCGTACTCTCGAGGAGACGAGGATTCTTACCCTGAAGCTACCTCGCATCCTGGTCAGGAACAAGATGGATGGGAGCCACCAGTTGACTTGAGTCAGCTAGAAGACAATGAACAATTGATCGTCCACGAAATGCTACGGCAAGAAGCTGGAGCCTTTGCAAGAAACGACGATGATGTTGGCTGCGTGGAGAACTTGGTGCTGGATATCCAGTTAAAGGACAATGAGCCAGTACAGAAGAACTATATCTCCATCCCCAAGCCACTCTATGGGGAAGTGAAAGAGTACTTAGAAGACTTGATTAATCGAAATTGGATCTGCAAGTCCCGTTCGGCTTACTCCTCACCCATGGTCTGTGTTCGCAAAAAGGATGGAAGTCTGCGACTTTGTATTGATTATCGAGAATTGAACAAGAAAACATATCCAGAACGACAGCCGATTCCCCGTATACAGGATATCTTAAATGGCCTAGGCGGCAACAGATGGTTTACAGTTCTGGACCAAGGGAAGGCCTACCACCAAGGCTTTATGACAGAAGAAAGCCGCCCCCTGACTGCATTCGTGACCCCCTGGGGATTGTATCAATGGAATAGAATACCGTTCGGGCTAATGAATGCACCGGCGGCATTCCAAAGGTGCATGAATGAATGTCTAGATGGCTTACGTGACAACATCTGTATCCCCTACCTGGATGATGTCTTGGTGTATAGTACAACCTTTGAGCAACATGTTCAGGATGTCCAACAAGTCCTGCGTCGACTGCAGGAACATGGGATAAAGTTAAAGCCATCAAAGTGCAAGCTCTTCCAACGACAAGTTAGATATTTGGGGCGGGTTGTTTCTGGCGATGGCTACTCTCTAGACCCAGAGGACACGGCCGCCGTACACAACTTGGCGAAACAAAAACCAGCAACAGTGGGTGATGTGCGTAAACTGCTGGGGTTCCTGAGTTACTACAGGCAATACATCCAGGATTTCTCACGCATAGCTAAGCCCCTGTACGATCTAATGGCTGGCCCTGATCTATTGGCTAATAATCATAAGGTAACATGGACAGAGGAACATCAGAAGCGGCTTGACATGCTGGTCGACCGACTAACTTCTCCTCCAGTGATGGCATTTCCCGACTTTACGAAGCCATTTGTACTTCACACAGACGCCTCACAAGAGGGACTTGGAGCTGTATTGTATCAAGAACAGGACGGGGAGCTCAGAGTTCTAGGTTATGCCTCTAGGACACTAACTCCAGCAGAGAAAAATTACCACATGCACGCGGGAAAACTGGAGTTCCTTGCCCTCAAATGGGCAGTAACTGAGAAGTTCCGTGATTACTTGTACTACTCCACCTTCTTCACTGTTTACACCGACAACAATCCACTAACTTACATTCTGTCGTCAGCTAAGTTGTCTGCAGTAGGGCACCGGTGGGTGGCAGAACTGGCAGATTTTAATTTTAACATCAAGTATCGGCCTGGCAAATCTAACATTGATGCGGATGTACTATCCCGCCTACCGCTAGATTTCAGTGCATACATGGAAACCTGTATTGCAGAAATGGAAAAGGACGCAATTTGTGCAACAAGTCAAGCAGTGATACATCAGGAAACAGACGCCACACCCTGGGTGGCAGCAGTTTCAGCAAGAGTTGGCATTGCTCACGCAGAACCGGGCGTCACAGATTTGGTTTTTCGCCAACTTACTTTAGAAGAAATATTAAGGGCTCAACGGGAAGACCCCGACATCTCACGAATCCTGGCCTACAAGAAACGGGGATATCCCCCACCAGGAGGAGAGCGGAAAAATGAGACTCGTACAACATCTTGCTACTTGAGAGCATGGAATAAACTCCATATATCAGCGGACGGGATTCTGTGGCGCCAAACTAAGAGTCGATTGCAGCTAGTATTACCCACAAAGTTTAAACAGTTGGTTTACCAAGAGCTTCACATTGAAATGGGTCATCTGGGTGCAGATCGAGTGGTGGACTTAGCGAGATCTAGGTTCTATTGACCTTACATGCAAGAGGAAATCGAGTATTTCATCGCCAACAAGTGTCACTGCATCCAGCAAAAGAAGCCCCAAACCTCCCCTAGAGCACCAATGGAGAGCATTACGACAACTGCCCCTTTTGAGATGGTGTCTATAGACTTTCTTCATTTGGAGAAAAGCCAACGGGGATTTGAATACATTTTGCTGATAGTAGATCACTTCACAAGGTTTGCACAGGCCTACCCAACCCGAAACAAGACAGCACGAACGGTGGCTGAAAAGATTTACAATGACTTTGTACCACGATTCGGATTCCCAGCCCGTATACACAGTGATCAAGGAGGAGAATTTGAGAACAATCTCTTCCATCAACTACATAAGTTGTCTGGCGTTTCCAAGTCTCGCACCAGCCCCTACCACCCTCAAGGGAATGGGCAAGTGGAGAGGATGAACCGCACGCTATTGTCTATGCTGCGAACACTCCCAGATTTGAAGAAACGAAAGTGGGATGAATCACTCAACAAGATGATCCACGCGTACAATTGCACGAAGCATGAGGCGACAGGATACGCTCCGTATTACTTGTTGTTTGGAAGAACACCCCGCCTGCCCATCGACCTGATTTTCAATTTGAATCAAGAGAGTGCAGAGGGAGATTATAACACTTACGTCCAAAACTGGCAGCATGATATGAAGGAGGCATACCGGATAGCTCAACAGAATGCAAAGAAGACTGCCGAGCGCGGCAAGCAATATTACAACAAGAGAGTCTCAGGTGGTGTTCTTCAGCCAGGCGATCGGGTGCTAGTTAGAAATTTAACAGAGCGCGGTGGCCCCGGAAAATTACGATCCCATTGGGAGTGCGCTATCCACGTTGTGGTTAAACGAATGGGGGCTCAAAGCCCAGTCTACAAAGTGAAGCCCGAGAGTGGAGGTGGCCGCGCAAGAGTACTTCACCGGAATTTACTACTGCCTTGTGACGCTTTGGAAGCAGATGCCCCAAATCTGGGATTTGGTACACGACCCCCAAAATCAGCAGTAGAGAAACGACTTTTGTCTGTTTCGGGAAATGACCTACAGAATTCGGGGAAAGATGATGATGATTTCGGTAGTGTGGACCTTGTAGAGGAAATACCTACTGAAGTAAGAGCTTCAAACTCAGTGTCTCCAGGACGCGATTTGCCTTCAGAGTCAATTGAGGATTCTGCGACTACTGAGGACACCAATGGGCCATCCAGCGAAATACAACTTGCAAATGAAGGAAGTGCTGACAATGACGGATCAGAGGGAGAGGATATTGCTGAGCAGGACATGTGGACTCGGCCGCAGCGCCAAAGGAGACCGCCGCAGATCTTAACTTACAACTCCCTGGGAAACCCACAGTACCAGTCGGCTGAGCCAGGATTCAGCAGTTCACGCGTTAACGCCATTCAAGCTCCAGCTATCACAGCTATTCCTCCGGGAACACCCCTGTATTTCTGGGTGTGGCCATGCTGTTTCCAACCTGTCTACTACTCGAGGGCTTGAGAGGAGCCTCTTATAAGACTCAAACATTAAAAAAAAAAGAAAATCAAAAGCACACAAGGTGCTGAAGGAGACAATATCAAACAACAGTTACAGTAGCTGCAGAGAACCCTGATAAATAGTTTTGTAATATTTAGAAGAACACTTTCATTTTCGGCGGGGGAGTGTGTAGAGTGCGTGACATGTTGTAGAGTGCGTGACATGTTGTAGAGTGCGTGACATGTTTTGTCGAGTTCATGAACCCAAAAGGGTGTCGGGTAAAAGAGAGAAAACGCATGTGCTCGAAGTTTTGGAAATAAATATAACCTTGTGTTTCATTAATCTGGTTGATTTGAGTGTGTAACAAAGGGCGTTGAATACTAATTAAATCTGAAAGGTACTTAGGTGATAGGCCATGCAGAATTTTAAAAGTTATCAAGAGTATCTTATAATGTATCCTGAAGCGCACTGGTAACCAATGTAGTTCAGCGACTAGAGGTGTAATATGACAGAACTTGTGCGCACGATATATAAGTCTCACACTTGCATTCATAACACATTGCAATTTCATAATTTGATATTCTGGGATTCCGTACAAAAGGCTATTACAATAATCCAGTCTACTACTAATAAAAGCATGAACTAATTTCTCAGTAGGTTCCCTGGATAAATATTTCCTAATATGACGTATATTGTATAAATAATAGAAAGCGCTGCTTCAAGTCTTTATAACGTGAGCTCCCATATCCAGATACGTATCGAACCATGTGCCTAGATTGCGCATGCGCGCAGAGGGTACAGGAGAGACTTCAGTGTGCCCAATCTTGATGCTTTGGATTGACACTTTTGAGAGCTGCTGACGTGTACCTATAATCAGGAACTCAGTCTTGTCACCACTGAGCATCAGCTGATCCTCCCTCAGCCATGCTCGGACATCACAGATGCACTTTTGCATGGCTGATACAGTATCGACTTCACTGGAAGAGTCAGAGGGCTTAAATGACAAATACAACTGTGTATCATCAGGGTAAGTATGGACGGAGGGCAGATGCTGTTTAAGAGTCTAGAACAGCTTTAACTCACGTAGATGAGTAAGCACTATTTCTATCGCCTTCACACTTGTGCAAGGAAATGAGTATGTAGCTATCAAGATACCATAGGGAAGACTTCACACTATGATTCCAGATCTGTTATGATGTGACATTCTATGTACACTGAAGTAACAGAACAGAAAAACATAATTTTTTTTTTTATCAATAACATCAGTACTGGGGTAAATCAGTGGAAAACAAATCACACCGGAAAAAAAAATTTAGGGGTAGTGTTAAATTGTATTTATCAAAATGATTTCAAATTGACTATCTGAAAATTTGAAAACAATAATATAAAAGTATAATGGCCTGCAAATGGTATAGTTGCTCAGTGTAAAATTGTAACTTATTGAAATCACAAACAGAGTCCGGGAAGCTTAGAGCTCACCAAGCTGGTTATACAAGTATGTTACAAATATCTTCCTCTATGTCTATATCTGTGTAACACCCCAAATATTGTAAGTCTGAGGGTTATGATAATGTGAACTAAATATTGTGGATTGCAGTTCAGCAATGGAAAAGGCCAGGTCAAGCATATTAATAAGAAGTTCACATTATTTGATAAACAGAAAACTAAATTTTTAAATACTTTTTTATGAACCCTTTAACTCCCATGAGCATAGAAAATAGATTTGATCCTCACAATATAAATACAGTATCATGCTGATAAGGGATGAGAATAATTAAAGAAAATAATTAATTAAGGGGCTATTAGTTGATCGAATATCAAATTCTCCAAACTAACATCATAAGAATTGTATGGCGGACAGTAAGGAGAATTGCTTGTGCGATCTTGGGAGTTAAAAGACCTTAGTTCACATCTTTTCTTATGAAGTTTTTGTTATGAATACCAAGATTTTAATAAAGTAAATATTGTGGATACAGGGAATGAGTCCAAAAAAAAAAAAAAAAACCCTGGCCAATACAAGGTGTATGTTGACAAATTTTCTTCCCTCTCAACTCAGCAAAGAAAATTACATTACCTACAAAAATTATTTCTGTAGATACTGTATTTAATCTCTTGGTTACCATTTGAAGTTTGCAGAATAAATTCCTTTTAGAACATAGCTAGCAGAGCCGCGCAATCAAATTCAGTATACGTAAGCGTGCTCAAAATTCTGATAGTGCACGCTGATAGCGTGAGCAAATCGCTTCGCCAGAAATTTTTTTTTTCATGCAAGTGGCCATTGTTGGCGTGGGGAAAAATAATATATTTCGTGACAATAATGGATACAAACAGAGACTCCGCCTACTAGTCCCAAAACGAAGACAATTTTTCGACCTTTTCCCTTGGGCTAGAGTTCTTAAATGAGGCAGAAAAAGAGAAAAACAACGGAAAAGGAGACTCGGCATCAGCGCCTTCACGATTCGCTTCAATTGCTATTGTTGTCCGTTTTTCGCGCTGGATTTGATGCACAATTCGACCGGCTATGTTCTAAAACAGTTGGTTCATGCTTTCAGCTGTGCACTATCGAGTGATGGAGCACGTGGGAAGTTTGGAGAGTACTCAAGAAGCTAGAGTTACCCTTGGCTATTGCCTCGGGCAACTCTTACACTTCTTTCGTGCTCACCAAACTTCCCGCGTGCTCCATAACTCGATAGTGCACGCTAAAGCGTGAACCAATTGTTAATTGGCATGCAGCAGAGTCTGTGGGAAAATGAAAGAAGGATGGAGGATCCTAGAAAAACATTTATTTCTGTTCAAAGCACTTTGAGACATTGCTTTACAGCCAACTTTTATTATAATGTTTTAATGATTCTGTAAAAATACAAATATAGCTGTACCCCTCTGCACAGGTGTTTATGACTCCCACCATGCCTTCAGAACTGTAATTTAAAATTCCAATTTGGCTGATTAAGTTATTTACAAAACATTCCCAATGAAAGTTGACCACCTGGATATAAATTGGCTTATAATTTATCAATTCTCTATAGCCCTTAAGTGGGAAACTTTGCAGATTAATGATAAACAAAGTGTTTCTCCTACTTCCTGCCCTAGAATCTCTCACCTTATACTCTTCTCATGTCTATTCCATACCCCTCCCACACCCCTCCTACACCCCTCCCATTTCTTACCCAACCCTTTTAGCTCCCTATTTCCTGGAGATCCCATTCATTTCACTATTCCACTAAATCTTATAATTTGAATCTGGGAAATTTCTTGTAACCAACCTAATTTTCTTCAAATTGGACAAACAGAACCTACCTTATTCTTCAGATGTTGTCGTAAAGATAAAAATAAACTGGGTATAATAGTATTTCTACAAAAATCAAGAAGACCCACATCCAAACAATATCATGCTGACAAGTGATGAGAAAAAAGAAAAATACTTATTTAAGGGAATTATTAGTTAATCAAATACCAAATTCTCAGAACTAAGATCATAAGAATTGTTTGACAGACAGCAAGGAGAATTTCTGATGAGATATCGGGATTGAAAGGGTTAGGTTCACCATCAAATGGTGATATTTATTATCAAGAGGCAACTTAAAACAAATATCCACAAACCTTTTACTTCCAAAGATAAACAATTAAAATCCTAAATTGCTATAACACTTTACACCTTGATACCAGTATGCAAATTCTCTCTACTGTTCTCTTCACATTTCTTAAAGTGCTGACAAGGAGAATTTGTTAAATAATCAAGAGGTTCTTTATTGGTGATCATTATCTTTATTCTCCTGACATTAATGTTTGATTCAGGGCTGATATTGAAAGGAGAAATTAGATGCTAGTTTCTCTTATAAGTCGAAGGGTTAAAGACTCATACAGAGAAGCAGTAATAATAATAATAATAATAATTTACCAATTCATATAGCGCGGATTTACGTGTGCTGATCATTAGCACTTATTACATGTTGTTGTTAAGCAAATTCTCCTAAGTTATTTTAAGACCATGAGTATTGGTCCGGCCGGGGCTCGAACCCTCGACACGTACAAAGCAAATTTTGAACGGATGAATTCCAAACATTTTATTTTCGATAAAGTTCTTACATTTATATGGTTGGCCGCAATCATTCACCAACTATTACCCCGATAAATTCGAAGCTTTAACAACCCTCCGATGCGTCTTTGTCCGGGAGGGGAACTTGAACCTTATCTGGGTAGGGAGGTTGAATCGAAAGTGTCAAGTTTTGTTTTTTATATAAATGCTTGGTCAGAGGGTAGAAAGTCACGGTCGCTGATCTGCCTTTTCACGAAAAGGTGACCATTAATTCTGGTACTTGGGTGGGGCATTTGAACACAATCTTGACCCAGAGGGGGGGGAGGGAGGCTAGAATTTAAACGAACTAACCTTCAAAATTTTAAATGTTAGGAGGTTTCCTGAGGGGGGTGTTGAGGCTTTGAATTGATCGACGCATAATTGTGGTTATCAGCATGACTTGCATATTCATACGTTTGATAGGTCTGAGCGCTCATGGTTTGAGTTTTAGAGCTGTAGACGTTTTTCAATGGAGTGTATTGAAGTGTATTTGACATGTTCCACTGAATAAATCATCCTTAAAAAATCTCTGTTTAGGTTGTTAAAGATATTGTGCCCAACTGCTGCGATCTCAAAAGTCGGAGCCAAACATGTCACTGCAGCCCTTTAGTGACAAGCTGCTGAATTATTTCAAGTTTGCCTCCATCGTGTTTAATGAGTTCGCGAACGCTTTGCGTCAAACGTTTAAGTCCATGTGGGACAACACCTTTGGGCATCGCCCCGGATATCAATTGTGGGATGACACCACAGCAGTAAGGTACTTGTTTCTCGTCGAGGAGGGCGGTAAAACCAAGGTTCCCTCACACCTTTCCTATGCAGAATGGGATTGTTCCGCCCTTTTTCAGACCATCATATATGCGAAGTCCTTTGCTGTGCCAGGTCCTTCGCTGTGACAGGTCATAAGAAGACCCTTGGTGAATTGTACTTGAAGCACAGTGAAATACCTTATGGAAACTTTCATGCGTCTGTGGTGAGTCCAAGTGGAGACCAGAAAGATACGTTTGCACTCGCGATTGATCAGCTTCGATTATTAAGAAATTCGCTTTGTCACTCAGAAAAGTCAGAGATGGATAAACCAACTTTTGATCAATATATGTGTCTGGCTAAAGAAGCATTCAAAGTTCTTGGTGTCAAGACTGACCCAACTGATGCCATTGGTGGTTTGACAGAGTCCGACTTTCCCACGAAAGAGGTTCGCAGTTTGGAGCAAGGTATCAGTCAGGAGCTTCGAGTGCTAAACGAATTTCTCAAAGGCGAGAGTATAAACGAATTAATAGCAGTGAAGGAAAAAGTTGACGGTAGAGAAAGTAAGGAAGACATTGCTTTGTTGGAGCGAAAGATAGATGACTTAAAACTAGAAATTACTCAAGACCAGAAAGGTATGAAATTACAGCTTTTCTTTAGCTTTATTAGAAATTTCAGGAAAGTTTGATACATTAAATACTCTAATTCTATCTTCCCAGCCTAAAGATACAGACAGAACTCGCCTCTCGGTGCGTTTCGAGATTCAAATAAGTAACGTGACCGTTCGAGAACTGTTCCCTTAAATAGGCCAATAGGTCGACTATGGAATTCGCCATTTTCAGTATGAATAATAATCATTTAATAACCTTGTTGCACACGCAATGATTCTCGACGAGCAATTCACAAACAGCTGCCGCTTCGGTTGTCCCGAAAAAGATCATTATGCATGCATTTGGTCTATCATGTGGACAATTTCAGATTAAATTCAATGCAATTAGCATTTGATTTACAGTCCTTTATTATTACACAGAATACTCATCATGATTGACACTATTCATTGCCATTTTAAAGATTCAACGGTATTGCCTCCGCCATCATGTCTTCCTCCGATGGTTCCACACTTCGCTGGCCGCCAAAGAGAGTGTGAAGACATTATCGGTCACCTGAGTTCCACATCCACTCGAATCGTGTCGATATGGGGCTCACCTGGTTTTGGAAAAACCTCTGTGGCAACTGCTGTGGGACAAAAACTCCAGGATAAAGAATCTCCCGTCTATAGCTACTTCTTCTCCTTACGAGGGCTAAACTGATAAACTGATCGAATATCCAAGCTTTTTAGCTGTTTCAGTAGAACTATAAAAGATGAACTACCTCAGCAGCTACCGATAGACGAAGATCTTTTCAAAATTTTTACTGAGACTTCGGACGAGTTTGTGATGATTCTTGACAATGCTGATGACTTACTTAAAAGTGCAGCACCCAACGTGAAGAAAAATTTTATACAGTTTCTTCAAGACATCCTGAGTCGAACCACGAAGGTAACTATTGTTATTACCACAAGGGAATCACTTGAATTTATGAACGTGCATTTTGAAGGCCACCATGCAGTGAGAATAGGGTCATTAGATGAGTCCTTCTCTCAATTGTTAGTGGGTGAGTTACTTTCAAACGCTACTACCACCTCTGATCGTGAAGAAATTGTGAAAATCTGCGGGCATGTACCTTTGGCCATTAAGTTGTTGTGTTCCACCATTTCTGAAGACAACACTCAACCGAGTCAGTCTCTTGAGGAATGGAAAAAATCTGTAGAAAGAAACATTGTGGATCTGTTGGACAATCCAGACTATCCTAGTAATCTGAGACTAAAATTTTTATTCAAATCGTCTTTTGTAAGACTTTCAGTACAGGAGAAAGAGGCGCTTGTGTCTCTAAGTATTATATCAGAGGATTTTAACCTATCGGTAGCTGTAGCTGTCATGGGTATTAAAACAAACCTTGAGGCCAAAAAGATGTTGCATGGGCTTCGGAGGAAATCGCTACTCGACTCTGGTTCCAAACCTGATTCATTTTCGATGCATAAACTGCTTCAGTCCTTTGTTAGAGAAAGAGGAGAAGATGAAATGAAACAGTGCTGAGTTCAAAAGCGCGCTTTTATGCATTTTACGTTTCTCTTTTTGAGAAGTTGAACGAACAGTTCTTGACAGGACATTCAATGCCAGCATTTGTTGAGTTCTATGAAGAGAAGCAAAATATCGTTCAGAGTCTAACAGAAAGTTTTTCAGATCCTAAGACATGTAACGCTGTTTTTGATGTTTTGATAAAAGCAGAGATATTCTTAGATTCCCTTTTCTGGTGCGAAGGAGAAGTCGTTGACAAAATTTACGAATCAGCAATCCATGCGGCGATGAAGCTTGGAAAAGGCAATTTTCACAAACAGTTAATGGTTTCGCTGGCTTTTGGTGAAATGTATCGGGGCACAGAAGGAAGAACAATGAAGCTGCTTTCCGAAGCCGGGGACGAGCAAGCGTCCTGTTCTCTCTCGGCAGAACATAGAGGAAAACTCATTTGTTACAGAGGCGTCTGTCAAGTGGCTTCTAGAAAAACAGAGGATGGAATACGAAGCTTAGAAGAAGCTCTTTCGTTACTGTCTGGCGATGCTGAACGTAACAGAGAATTCTCCGAGTTACTGCATTTCAGGTTCTTGCTATTTGTCATCGTTTCAAAAAACAATATTCAGTTGCGTCTGAGTTTTATAAGAAGGCTTTACAAGAATGTGTAGCATTTGTAGACATGAGTCATTTTATTATTCCTTCAATGGAAAACAAAGAAGTCAACATTCTCGAACAAGAAATCAAAAACTGAACGAAAGCCACATACTCATCCGCTCAGGTTAGAAATTATTTGTGTTGTTGGCTCAGCAACAAATCATATTTTTGATAAATATACCGAGAACTCAATGAGCAATGCTGTGATCCAAATAGCGAGAGAATTACAGAAACCGATATTACAGAGATCACTCGGCCTTTGGAAATTTCAATGCAATGTCTGTGATACACTCCAGAGTGTGTTAATTTATCATCAAGAAGCAATTAAATTGTCTGCTGTAAGCATCAGCTATCATGAAATGGCCATTACGGAATCAGTATGGAAACGTAGAATCAGACTCACCCGAAATTTGATGAGAATCTAGGGTTACACGAGCATCAAGAAGAGCTTCTAAGGAGTTACTTCGACCATGGCGGGAAGCTTTTCAAACATAAAAAATATTTTTAGGCCCAGATATTTTATAATCGTGCACTAGGAATGCAAGTTAAACTGTTTGGAGAAGAACACCCTGACACAACGAGGGGTTACAAATCACTCGGAGTAACACAGCACGAGTTGGGCGAATTTGCTTCAGGGCTTCAGTCCAAACAGCGCGGACTTGACATCCGAGTTAAACTGTTTGGAGAAGAACACCTAGACACAGCGAGCAGTTACGAATCACTCGCAGCAACACAGCACGAGTTGGGCGACTTTGCTTCAGCGCTTCAGTCAACACAGCGCAGACTTGACACCCGAGTTAAACTTTTTGGAGAAGAACACCCAGACACATTGAGGAGTTACCAATCACTCGGAGCAAAACAGCACGAGTTGGGCGACTTTGCTTCGGCGCTTCACTCGAAACAACGCGGACTCGACATCCAAGTTAAGCTGTTTGGAGTAGAACACCCAGACACAGCGAGGAGTTATCATTCACTAGGAATAACACAGTACAAGCTTGGCGACTTTGCGTCAGCGCTTCAGTCAACACAGCGCGGACTTGACATCCAAGTTAAATTGTTTGGAGAAGAACATCCAGACATATCGAGGAGTTACCAATCACTCGGAGTAACACAGCACGAGTTGGGCGACTTTGCTTCAGCGCTTCAGTCCAAACAGCGTGGACTTGACATCCGAGTGAAACTGTTTGGAGAAGAACACCTAGACACAGCGAGGAGTTACGAATCACTTGGTTTAACACACACTTTCTTGGGCGACTTTGCTTCAGCGTTTCAGTCAATACAGTGTGCATTTGCCATCCAAACTACACTGTCTGGAGAAGAACACCCAGACACTGCCCAGAGTTCGAGTACGAATCACTCAGAGTAACAAAGCACGATTTTGACGTCTTTGCTTCAGCGCACAACACGACCTCGCACAATTGCAACTCGTTACTTCTAAAGCGCGTCAACTGCCCATAGATCATTACATTGAAAAACACTCAAAAATTCAGAGCACATTTAAATCGCTATCCCCGACCTCTGCCGCTATTATGCGATCCCTTCTCTCACATGACATTTTGTAAACACCCTTTTTTCGTCTTTTTTTCAAATACGTCACTGTGGTTGATCGTTTTAGAAAGTGACGAAAACTTGTTCGATTCTGCAGCCCAGGAACATGTTTGAGAAGTTGAATCGCCTATCATGCTTTGTGAAGTTTTGCTGCCCCATTCTGAATGGAAAAAATTAAAGAATATTTTTAGCTTGGCCTCATGGGGGGGAATGAGAGATAATCCCAAATCAAAATTTTAACATTTAGTTACACTTGATAACTTGAAATTACTTTGCGATTATTGCTAAAGCTTTAAGTTAAAATGTTTTCAAAATGTGCCAGAGAAGTACAAAATTAATCGAATGGTCTAGAAGACATCCTTTGCACATTTGTCACGACAAGTGATTAAGTTAGTGGATCCAATCAGGTTTTTCCATTTACACTGATCTTGTCTTGCGGAACGATCTTCTTCTTCAGCGAAGATAGTCGCTCAATTTCCTGGAGTTGACTACATGTGCTACAAACCGGTCAGTCAGTCGGTCATTCAAGGTAGTTTTGGTTTTATCAACTGAGTTGATAATGTAAATTGGCCACCACAAGGAGTTTCAGAGGTGACGTTTGGAGCGTTAGCCGGAGCAAATGTCGCTCAGTCAGTCAGAGTCGTTCGGTCAGTCAGTCAGTCCGTCGCTCAGTCAGTTGGCTCGTTACTCGCACAAAATTCACACAAACGAAAAGATTGAAAACAAAAATGTGAACGTTCGAAAAGGAAAAATTTAAGACCTTTTTACCTCAAAGTTAAGTTAATTGCAAGGAAGTTAGGCTTTTCACTTTCTCTATACACCGTGAATTACAAGCTTTTGTAATTGATTGACAACTTGATTCTAACAGCCTGCAGGCCACCTCTGACTCGTTTTCAACCTTCTTACATTATCAGACGTTTAACTTCTGTCTTAGTAGCTGTTAGAGCAATGAAAGATTTCACAGGCACTGGCTGAGAAGAAAATCAACATGAACTATCTTCACCTCAGACCACATTTTATTGCAAAGAGGTATACGACCTTAATTACACATCTAATTAGTGGCTTTAAAATACGACTTCTTCGAAAATATTAGCAGAGTGTAAACAGAAAAGAGACATCTAACAAGTTTCAATAATAATAACAATTACAATAATACACGTTCAGCTTTTTTTATAAATAAGTTAATCAGTTATCAACTCAGGCCAGCTACTGTCATTAAAAGCCAATTGCTGCAGTGAGGCTGTACACCATTTATTGTTATACTTTTTTATAGATCTTTTATTTACAATGTTATTCGTCGGTCGAGAAGATCAACTTGACAAAGCCGTCTTCACTTTCCAGCGGCTGAGCACAGAATGGGCATATGGCCTGAAAAGCATCACAGCCATGAGGAATGGGAAGTTGTTGCCAAAACCTGCATCAAAAGGATAAAAAAAAAAAAACACCACTTTATTATCGATTCTCCCTCATGAACGAGACACGTTGATGTTATCTGTGAGAAGTTAACAGTTCATTAACAGTTCATTCCGCCGCCTGGTTAGCTCAATTGGGAGAGCGCCGGACTGCTGTGCGGGAGGTCGAGAGTTCAATACCGGCCGGACCAACACTCAGGGTCTTAAAATTAACTGAGAAGAATATGCTTCCTTTCTTTAACATCAAGAAATGGTTAGATATTCTAGTCTTCTCGGATAGGGACGAATAAATGGAGGTCCCGTCTCCTGCAGGGTTGGGGTAGGAGACGTTAATTTCCCACGCACGAGATTACTGTGTGATGGATGTCCTCCCAGGGGTGGGTTGGGTGGGTAGTTACATGGCCGTTCTGAAAACCACTTCTGTGAGAACGCCCCTGTCTAAAGATTATTATCTATTCTATCTATTCTATTCTTCATAAGCATCTGTTGACCTTTTTACGTACTCCAAGATCAAAATATCAATTCTCTAAACTGTCTGTTCTAAATTTCTCACAATTTCAGCTCTGAGAATTTGGTATTCAATCAAACAAAATTCCCCTTATCAATATTTTTCTTTCCTCTCACCTAGCTCTTCTCTGCTTTAGAATGTACTGTTATTGTTAGGGGAAATTCCTTTGTTCACTCGGTGGAATACAAGGGTTAAGTTAGTATTTTGGCTGACAAAGTGTCTCGTATAGGATTGGAACTCTGTTAAACTTCACTATCAAACTGATAAAATATTGGTAAAGTTTTACTGTTACATAGTGTGACTTTACAGGTTACAGGTTACTTTACATATTATAAACCATTTTTTTGGTTCAAATAGCTTACAAAAGGTCTTAGGGAGGAACTCTAACGAGAGAAAGACAAATTGAACTCATTCAGATGCAACTGTTCTTCAGTTGCTAGGGTATCTCATTCTGGAGCAGCAGGGAACCTTACCTTACTGTTTCCTCTGAGCAAACATGTCCACAAGGTACAAAAGCATGTGTAGCAGCAGGCTCTCCCTGATAGAATGCGGGTTCTTTTCCAAGAGTCAGTGGCACATACCTGCTGACCTGGTGAAGCAATGGAAATTGTGGATGTTGCTTGACACTAGCTAGCTTAAAAGTAAGATGGACGCCTTTGGTGTCAAATATTTTCCACAGTGGCCAGCCAGCATGCTGATGGAATATTTTCTACCCACCCCCTCCTCTCCCCACTCCAGGTTGTCATAACCCTTCCACCCACCCAAGAGGCAGTAATTTCCAGGCACCCTTTGACAATGACTAAATCAGTGGATGGGAATAGTGAGCCTGTGGGTGGGGTAGGGGAATCCTTGTAACACCCACTACTAAGTACTCAAGAGTGAAATGACTGTCACTAAACTACCCTTAAACCCTGAGATCCACTGCAAAATAGCTGTGATGTTCCACAGGAGCTTGCCCTGACCAAATTGAAGAGCCCACTATGTTTCTGGCAATAAACCCTTTGATTCCCAAGATTTCCTAATCAGTTCTCCTTACCATCTGCCATATAAATTCTTATAATATTAGTTTGAAGAAATTGGTTTTGGATCAATTAATAACCTCCTTTGAACTGATATTTTTTCTTTATTCTCACCACATGTCTGCTTGATAATGCTTTGACACCGTAATGAGAAATTCTCTCTTGGTCACTCAAGAGAGTAAAGGATTAAACTGCATTAAACTGTCTAAATTTTTCCTTAAGAATCCTTGTAGAAAATTTTCTCATAATTCTATAAAATATAAAATTCATTTGAGATTGTAGGAAAAGTTTTTTTCTTAATCTCCTCTTGTTGTCAAAATGTTTCTTATGCCAGGTTTTATTACCTGTAAACAAACTGGACAAGTTCTTTTGTCTGCAAGATTTCTCTCGGGTGAATTCCATGAATGAAGACCATGTACATGACCACACTTGAGGTAAACGTATGGCTGTGCATTGGTCACACTGCTAGAGGGCTGAAAACAAAGAAATATTACAGGAAAATTAAAAGGGAGAAGGGTATCAATGATATTACATTAATCCTTCCTATCCATACAAATGTACATCAGTATGGATGTTTTCCACTCTGTTCTCCATACATTCTCTTTGGTACTGACATGACAGGTACTTCCCCTAAGGATTGGGGTGAGTTTTGCATATCACTTCCCTCCCTCCCTCCCCAAATAAACATGCATCACTAAAAATAAATAATACTGCTGCAACAAAGATTCAATAAAAAACAGCAAAGGAACAACCTCAGTCTTACCTCTGATTGACTTGGAAATCTTAACGTTGTGAGACCCACAGGACACTGAGGGCGAGAAGCATTTAGGCACTCCCTCATTTTGTCAATTGTTTCCAAGGTCTACAGGTTTGAATGGCAAAATTACAGTTAAGTCTCAGTTGTTTAGTTTTGCCATATCTAAATTCCAGTTTATTAAATCATGTCACTTCCTTCCAAAATAAATATTATACCAATAATAATTACATCTATTGAGTGGAAACCATTCTGAAAATCTGCTCTAAAATACAATGGTCCTACAATAATTATAAATTAGAAGAAATCTATTTTTGTATATAAATTTAAAATTTAAATGCGATGGATTTATCTTGCACCCTTTGTGGCATTACAGATATCTTTATCAAAAAACTTTTCTGATGTGAAATACATGGAAGTAATCATCATGTCCTTAATTCATCACTAAATAAAGTTAAACTTGCATTTATTGAAGGCTCTCAATTAATTAAATTATGAAGGGTTAAAAATGTCAAAAGGCAAATTATACAATCACTGTGATACCAAAGTGATGGAACAACCCCATTAAGGGAACACCTCCAGGAGACAGAAAATTTGGTCAGCTCCTAGAAACAAATTATTTATTATCTTGATTAAAGGGTGTCTATGTTCTATTAAGACAACTTTTTTTTCCAGTTTAGAAAGTGTTCCCTAAATGAAGTCATAATGGAAAAATTGAATTAAAGGTTGATGGTGAAGAATAATTTTGTGAAGCAAAAGACAGAGAAACATACAGGCATTTCCTTCATAGCTTCAGCTGATCTCCATAGTAACACAGCTCCACAGAGATCAATCAATGACCCATCAAGTAAATCATTGGACTCATCTTCAACCTAAACAAGAATAAGTGTTATTAACCCTCTACACCCTAACATCAGTATGCATATTCTCCATACTGTTCTCTATACATTTCCTAGGGTGCTGACAAGGAGAATTTGTTTAACAATCAAAACCTTCGTCCTTTACACCCTAACATCAGTATGCATATTCTCCATACTGTTCTCCACTCATTTCTGAAAGTGCTAATCAGGAAAATTTGTTTAACAATCAAGAGCTTCTTTAGTTGGTAATCATTTCTTTTATTTTCTCATGATTCAGGGGAGATATTAGAGGTTATTTACTCTTAGAGGTCAGATGGCCATTTACATGTTTGAAGGGTGAAAAGGGTTATTGGTGCTATTGATATTATTGACACATTGTGATCATAGCAATAATAAATAATAAATAATAATAATAAGTAATTTAGCAATGGACATCCACTGGGTGGCTCTTCTTGTCCACTGTTTCCAGATCGAATTGGAATTTGGAATGTTGGTTTTGCAGAGAGAGGAAAACGGGAGGACCCGGAGAAAAACCCTCCGAGCAAGGACGAGAACCAACGACAAACTCAACCGACATGTGACACCGGGTTCAGGAATCGAACCCGAGCCACAGCGGTGGGAGGCGAGTGCTCTCACCACTGTGCCATCCCTGCAATGATTTCCTGCCAGGTGCTATATAACCTACTAAGGTAGCATCATTACTCAGTCCTTTAACCTTTTGGCAGTGACTGGTTGAAACTGATGGCAACATAACAATAAACAGAGGTCTATCTATCATTTAGTACTGTAAACTACTGGAACTTACAGTCTTCCCTTTCTCAGTGGTCGACCGTGTTCTACGAAGTCCATATACATTCCCACATACTGATATTTCACGCCATATTGTGGGCTGACAAGAAGGACCACCCTTGGGATTCATTAGAAGAATGCCATTGGTGGTCAGACCATCCATCAAATTCTCGTCATTTTGCCACTTGGGGGCTTTTTCCTGTTGAGCAAAATCACGATGTAACTACTTTGACAAAAAAAAAAGATGTTCTTCTGCATTAATGCCTTACAAACACTGCATTCAAACTCCAGCAGAATAAAAATGACTTGAACTTGTAGGACTAAAGCATTGCAAAATAGAGTAAAATTTAAAAAATGCCAATTTCTGCTTTAATAAAAATGAGTATAACAAGAATCAAGTATTTTTTTTAAAAAATTTATTGAGATGTATATTTTTATTTTGAAAAAGTAAAGTTTTGAACTTACTCCTAAAAATATATTACTAGATTTATCAAAACCAGCTGCAAACACCCTGGCGGTATAAGGTGGTTCTCTATCGACGACAATGCGACAAGCATATCTGGAGATAGTGCTCTTGTGTGTGTCTGGGATCAAATCTGAAAGCTTATTTCCAGGAGCTGTGTCAGTCACCACAAAGTCTATTTTAGAATCAGCAGAATGGCCAATCTGCAAAAAAAGAAAAAAAAGTCCAGTAAAAACTGAATTCTATACTGTTCATCTAGCTATGATAATCCTCATTGTAAACCTAAAACTTAATATGACACAAAAAGTCTCCAAATGGTAACAGGTATCTCTCACAGTAACTCAGATAGTGTCAATGCAAAATACACTATGTAGACATCTACGTACACGTCACTTTGCTTTGTAGTTACTGGTAAGTTTAACTTTCATACTTTCTTGAATTTATACATAGTGCCAATGCAAAATACACTTACAAGTCACTTTCCTTTGTAGTTACTGGTAAGTTTAACTTTCATACTTTCTTGAATTTATACATAGTGCCAATGCAAAATACACATACACGTCACTTTGCTTTGTAGTTACTGGTAAGTTTAACTTTCATACTTTCTTGAATTTCTACATAGTGCCAATGCAAAATTACACTCACATGTCAATCATTTGCCTTGGCCTTCGGCTTCAGCAAATAATTCATCTACTCGCCATGGACAAATCACAATATTTTGCTCAACCTCGTCCAATAATTGTTAAACATTTGTTGAATAATCTGCCTAGATTGGGATCTCCACCTTGTCGAGGTGGGGTGGCTTGCTTTCCCCAGTGACCCCTAGAGCTATGTTGGCTGGAGTCTTGCACTCCTGCCAGGGACACCCATGCCAAACAGGTCGAAGGGTAGGGGCCAGACAAAGAGTGATCCCACTGGCCCTCCAGGTTGGGAGTTGAGCAGAGGGGTGATAACCCTCTCCTGTAAAAAAAAAAGAATTATTACAGAAACCAGAAGCAGAGCGAATTCACTATTTTAAAAGGGGAACTGTGGCAGTACCTCATAAGAGAGAATTAATGAAGCACGGGAGCCAAAGCCAGCAGGACGCCTCCAGGCTGATGAAGCCACTGTTAAAGAAAGGCAAGAGGCAGGTTGGAGGTCGTGGGAGGAGGAACGGACCACAGCAACCAATTGAGAGGAGTGGAAAAGCTCTGTGAAGGCCCTATGTGCCACGAGACATGATAAGGATTGATGATGATTTGTTGAATAATGATCTGCTCTGTTATGCCATCAGAGGTGGAAGACAAGAGCACAGTTGGTGGGAGGAGTAGAATCCTCCTTGGAAATCTTTGTTAAAAAACCTGACTAGGTCTTAAAGGAAATGGTCCAAAGGTTGTAACTAAATTTTAAGTTTCTTCTGCAAGTATGTACCATCATGTGACAAAATTTACTTCTGCCTGGTTAAAGATAAACAATAATCCTAATTTGCAAAGAATATGGTGGGTTTTCAATAGTTTTTCATTTTTCAGGGAGCCTATTTTCCACCTGGCCATTACAACAGAGGAGATAGGGCCTCTCGGTTGGTAGAGATATTCTCTGATGTTAGTTAAGAACCATAACCTCCCACTCTGCCAACCTCAATCCCCCACTCACTCCTCCCCATGCTATTGCCAAGGAATCAGTCAGACTGCATTAAATGCAAATGGATTTATGGGATAATAAGGATCTCTGAATGCATTTTGTAGAAAGCTGTGCCTCAGATTTACATGCATAAAACATTTTAGTCTTTGCACTGTGTTAGTCACTCAGTTGCAATATGTTTGCAGGAGAGAAGATATTTGAACAAGTCAACATGACCTATGGAATGGGGAGTGCGGGTATGCAAGGATTTTTTCACACAATATTTTGTGAAAATATTTTCTGGCTAATTTATTGGGAAAATTTTAAAATTGTACTTGGCAGGAAGGCACATACCCACAGCCTAAATTAGGGAGCATCTTTTACCCCTTCTCCACACAGATTTACATACAGCTCTCTAATAACTTTTTGTTTCTGAAATTATATTTTTTTTCATATTTTATTTTTCAAAAGAGCTGGGACCACCTGATTTTGAAGTAGCTGAAAATGAGGCTATAAAGCTGAAGGTACAGGTGTGTTTGATTCATATTTCCATCTTTACTAGGGTAGCCAAGGGGGGAACCAGATTCCTTTTCACACATCAATTTTTGAAAAATTCACGTGTCACATTCAAAAGGGACAACTTCAAATCTGCCTTTGTGTGTACTACATTTCAAGAAAATCTACAGGTTTTCACTAAATGAGTCACACAGGTCATGTGTGGTCAGGTGCTAAATCATGCTTCTTCTTTGGTGACCCAGTCTCCGTACTTAGAACCTTGCAGATCAGTACACTATCCAAGAAGCACATCATGAGGGTAGACATTTTAACTTATCAGCCAGAGAGTGTTTGCTTGATTTTATTTTACTACAAAATTGTGTTAGCCAGAGTACTGACAAAAGGAAAATAAAAAAAAAACTATAGGTGTGAGCTTTACAAAGACATCTTGCCAGCCAACAAGGAAAGCTGAATTATTAGAAAATTATCATCATGATGATTAAAAGAATCTGAATGACATGGTCCAGTTCACTATTAATGAGATCCATTAAGAGAAATTTAATTACTCAGACAGTCATTTGTGTTTTTGTATTTCTTTTGACCATCACAGTTCAGAGCTCAACATGAATTATTTGAGGCCTCTTCAACTTTTTAGAATTTTACTGATTTGATATCTCAGGTTGGTGGAAAGTGTCTATTTTGTATTCCAAATTACCGGTATTGTTGATTTACTATTTTTTTTTTTTTTTTAACAGTGAGAGCTTTCAACCACCAAATGGTTTTTTTGAAATACTTAAGTCACCTTTGAATTGGGATTATGCTTTCTACTGATACCTTGAAAAATTATTTTCAAAGGCTTCTGATAGGAATTTTTCATTTTCCTTTTACAGAATGTAGCTGATGTCTTGCAACAATAATACGCGACTGCAAAAGACAGGATTGACTGAAAAACATCTGTTAGGTTGATACCTTGAAGAAATAAACAGTTAAATATTGACTTCTAAACACACAGTCTGATAATGATGATGATGATGACAATGAGAATGATGAAGATGGCATTGACGACAATGACAATACTGATGACCATGAAACTTGTAAAATTGATCCTAGGAAAGGTTTGCTTCATCTTTTACAGGGGTTTTATTAATGTTTTCAGGAGGAGGGCCACTGGTTTTCACAGGTGGGCAAAACTTTTTGAACTAAACTTCTTTATAACAAAGATAAACCTTCCCCCAGATTGTTAAACCAGGTGGGCAAAACCATCCTTACAACCTGTCAATTTGGCTGGTGCCCAGCCCTTAATGAAACCCCTGCTTTTAAGATTTCGGTTCTGCCAAATATTTCTTGCTTGTTCACTCTGAAGACCTAATGCACATTATAACATTAAATGGTGAAAGTGACATAATATTACCCAGTTCTTGTGTCACCTTCTCAGCTGTTTACAAGTGTTCTCCACTATTTCTATCACCTTCACACTTGTGCACAGAAATGAGTATGTAGCTATCAAGATACCATAGGGTAGACTGCACACTATGATTCCAGATCTGTTATAGTGTGACGTTGCATATACACTGAAGTAACAGAACAGAAAAACATATATCAATAACACAAGTAATGGGATGAATCAGTGGAAAACAAATCACACCAAAAAAAAAAAAACATTTGGGGGTATTGTTAAATTTTATCTATGAACATGACTTCAAGTTGGCTATCTGAAAATTTGCAGTCTGTAATCATTATAATGGTAAATACATAAATAAATAAAATAAATAACTTTATTTAACAATGGAAGCACTTTACAGTCTTAGACTGAGAAACCTGTGACCTTCACATGGTATTATGGCCTACAAATGGTAGAGTTGGTGTAAAATTGTAACTCAATGAAATCACGCAGTCTGGGAAGCTTAGAGCTCACCAAGCTGGTAATAAAAGTATATTACAAATATCTTCCTCTATGTCTAGATACACCTGAGTAACACCCCAAATATAAAGTACATATCGCGGACACAGGGAATGGGTCCAAAAAAAAAGGAACAAATACAAAGCATTTCACAGATATTCCTTCTTCTCAACTCAGCAAGGATAATTCACATTACCTGCAAAAATTCTTTCTGTAGATAATGTATTTAATCTCTGGATCACCATTTGCAGTTTGCAGAATAAATCCCTTTTGGCAAGCAGCAGAGTCTGTAGGAAAATGAAAGAAGGATCAAGCACGATTTATTTCTGTTTAAAGAGGGGAGCTAAGTTACCAAAAACAACCTGAAACCTCAAAGGCAGGTTAAAACCGCACTCCACAACATTGCGAGGCAGTTGATTGCAGTTATGTTTTGATGATTCTGTGAAAATATAAATACCCCTCCCTGCAGGTGTTTATGACTTCCATCATACCTTCAGAACTGTGATTTCAAATTCTAGTTTGGCTGATTAAAACTATTTACAAAACATTCCCTGTGAAAGTGGGCCACCTGGATATAACTTGGTTCACTGTGAATCTCTCACTTCTCTCTGGCCTCCAAGTGTTCAGTTAAATTTAGACGGTGATGTTTTTTCCTTTGTTTTTTCCTTTTTTGTTTGCGTTAAGTTTCGTGACATACATAAGTTGGAGTTTGGTCACATGTTTTTCGGCTGTAGCTTCCTCACACGTGTTTTTATCGATGAGCCCTTGTGGACTGTAAACTCTTCTTTTCGTCACTTTGGTTGACACAAAATGCAAAATTTCGATTTTGATTATGTTTATTTGTTGTTCTTGTTTGTTTTCTTTCTCAGTTTTCACCGTTTTGTAACTGTTTTCATGACATGTTTGTACTATTGATTGCAATAGTTGAAAATTAAAGAATTTATGGGATAAACATGTTGAAGTTTCATGCCATCCCCAATGCTAAGCAAGAAACTTTGCAGATTATGATAAACGAAGTGTTTCTCCAACTTCCTGCCCTGCTATATCTCACCTTATAGTTGTGTTATACCTTTCCCACACCCCTCCCATGCCCCTCCCACACCCCTCCCACTCCACTTCCATTTCTCTCCCAACCCTTTCAGCTCCCTATTTCCTTGGGGTCCCATTTCACTATTCTACTAAATCTCCTAAGCTGAATCAGGGAAACATCCTGTAGGTAGCCTTTATTTTCTTCAAATTAGAAAAACAGAACATACCTTGTTCTTCAGATGTTGTGGTAAAGATAACAAGAAACTGGGTATAGTATTTCTGCAAAAATCACAAAAATCTCACATCAAAACAATATCAAGCTGACAAGTGATCAGAAAAAAAGAAAAATATTACTTAATTAAGGGAATTATTAGTTAATCCAATACCAAATTCTCATAGGCTAAGATCATAAGAATTGTTTGAAAGACAGCAAGGAGAATTCCTCAAAGATCTTGGAATTAAAAGGGTTAGGTTCACCATCAGATATTGATGTTTATTATCAAGAGGAAACTTCTATCTCTATCTCCTTTATCTGTTTGAGCAGGTTGAATTATGGCAGCTATTTGCTGATGTGGACCTGCATCACACAGTAATCTTGTGTGTGGGAAATTAATGTCTCCCACCCCTAGCCCTGTAGGAGACAGGACCTCCATTTATTCATCCCTATCCAAGACGACTAGAATATCTAACCATTTCTTGATGTTATAGAAAGGTAGCAAATGCTTCTCAATTATTTTAAGACCTTGAGTGTTGGTCTGGCTGGGGCTCAAACCCTCGACCTCCTGCACAACAGTCCAGCGCACTATCCATTGGGCTAACTGGCCAGCAGACATCCACAAACCTTTCACTACCAAAGATAATCAGAATTAAAATCCTATTGCAATAACACTTTACACCTTGATACCAGTATGCAAATTCTCCCCACTGTTCTCTTTATATTTTCTAATCTGCTGACAAGGAGAATTTGTTTACCAATCAAGAGCTCCTTGATTAGTAATCATTTCCTTTATTCTCATGACCTTATTGTTTGATTCAGGGCTGATATTGTAAGGAGAAATTCAATGCTAGTTTCTCTTAGAAGTCAAAGGGTTAAGGACTTGTACAGAGAAGCAGTGAGAACTAAGAAAAATACCTAATTTGTAGGGGATACTGCTTTGATGCAATACCAAATCCTCAGGATTGACTTATAAAGAAACAAATTGTCATCAATTAGGAGAATTAGCTCCATAGTAATATAAGAATAAAGCATTTTAAAAATACAGGCCAAATATAGCAATTTTTACCTGATTTAGGTCTTTGAGGTTCCCATATGAGTAGATTGAATCACCCTGTTTGGCCAGGACAACCACACCATCAAGAACAGTGCCAACAAACAGATGTTCTGTGGATGTATGTTATGTTTAAATGAGAAATGAGACAAAGTTCAGTATCCACATATGGTGCTCTGGTTTAAATCTGATCCTTAGAGAGGGACTTCTATCGATCAACACAATTGTGTGGCCAGGACTTGGAGTTAAACTATGTTCAGGAGCATTTTTCAACACCAATCCTGTCTAGATACCATTAACTTGTACTAAAAACAGTATTTCATGCATTAAGATTTTAAAAGGGAAAAGTTCAATATGCGTTACATATTAATTTTGGGCTTTATCGCGCAGCAAGTACAAACCCTCTTGCCTCCCTCGTATAGTGTCTTGTCTGGATTGCTGGTCCTAGCAGTAAGCAGGATGTTTGTCATATATGATGAAGCTATTTAATGCCAGGGTCTGATTGCAAAACATGCAGTTCCTTAGCTGAAAATCAGAAATAGCTAGAGCACTGCTGACACAAAACGGTTTGGCCATGGTGCCTATTAATACTCTTCGCTCTGACGAAGGGTTAACACACGTAACGTCACCTTTTAAAATCTTTACGGTGGCCACTTTACATTATCAACTTAGTTAATAAAACCAAATTACCAATTAATACTTAACATTATCAACCTGGTTAATATTATCAAATTACCAATTAATACTCTGTTTTGTAGCGTCTAAAACAAAGTTGTTGGGGGTTCAAAGCAGGAAAGGTGATTTAGCTCTGAATCGAGGTCTTGAAAGTTGTTTCATTCGCGTTGCCAGAACTGTGTATCGTTAGAAAAATATTGGGAAAGAGTACCATATAACCCCATACATTAATTATGCATTCAATTTCATTAATTATGTATGCACCTCATTGTTTTTAAGACAATGGCTTATTCCCATGGGTTTAGCATATATACATTACTAATAAGTACTTGCTACTTCAATAAAAGAGAAATTGATTGAAAGCGGCTTTTTCGTCTCCATTCCTTTATTACGTTCTTCTCCCTTCTCCCCTTCGTTCCTAACTTCTCCTCAGTTTTTTTTTTTTTTTCCTTTTTACCTTCTTGGCAGTTCTGCTGTGCCTTGAACCATCGCTCCTCAGACAACGCCTTATTATGAGACAATTATCAAACCATAGCCTTACCACTATGCCACGCAAACCAGTTAGGAGTTCCTCTCCAAAAGCTACATTTTCTTTTACCTTTCAGTAAAAAAATTTTCATAACAATATGTGCATTGATATAATGCACCAAAGGTCCCCTTTGCACTAAAGAATGCATTTCTTCTTCTCTACGATTGGCCAAATACCACATAGAAAACAAAATTTATTCATACCTCTTTCTAACAACATCAACGAAAGAAGAAGATAGAAGGAAGAAGAACAACAACAACTCGGAGATGGGGAGACTGAATTTTATTCGACTTTCTCGAATATTATCAGATCACGACCGGTGCATACAGTGGTGTAAGGATCACAACCTGCTTGTGATGTCGGTAAAATGTCCTCGAGCGGGGCGCAGCATTGAACTTAGCTGGACGCGACGTGCTTCATCGCGAGACGGGTACGAGTGGCGATGTTCAAAAAAGGGTTGCGATGGAATGGCTTCAATGCGCCGGAATTCACCGGTGCGCACACACAGGGTATCGAAAATACATGGTGGGGAATCAAGCGAGGTTTGCCCCAAACAGGAACATCCAAAGGACTTTTCGATGGCTACCTACAAGAATATATGTGGCGTCAGCACTACGGAAATGATCCCTTTGGAAACATTATCGAACGTATCGCCCAACTTTGTGAAGTCCAGAAAGACTAGATACAAAGGTTTCTTTGCATCGCTGTATGCACCGGCCTTCACGAACAATTTTCATCACTAGGACACGAAAGGATAATGAAAGAATCAACCAAAATCACAAGAACAGGTAAGACACAACATTTATTTAAACTTTGCATTGACAAACTTCAAAGTCTGACCGTAGACTTAACGTTATTTTCCGGCCAATTATACGCTTTTAAAGCGAAACTGAACATTCATTTATATTTCAAAATTAAAAACCTCTGGAAAATTACTTGAGTTTTCTGTTTTGCAAAGCCAAAACGCGCCAAATTTACCCTGTTTCAAGAAAGACTTAGAAAAAAAATCCAAATTTTCAAAACAAAGACTACTAGTCTCTGCGGAGTTCTATTGTTATCGCTATTGTTTTAATTGAACAAAGACTGAATGCATAATTAATGTATGGGGTTATATGGTACTCTTGCCAAATATTGTAAACAGCGAACTTCACAAAACAATATGAAACAAATACCTGAGACGAACTCACTCCAGGCCTCCCCTGATTGCATCTGTTAACCTCTTCTTTCTTGGCCTTACGTACCCTTCCCTTAGTTCATCTGAAGCACTTAACGCTTAATCTATGTTAATATTTTTGTTAGCAGAACAAATATCAGTCGGCTAGAAGAGGAAAACTCAAGGTTATGTTGTTATCGACAGGCATTCCTATCACATTAGTTACCAGTCTCTTTCAGAATTTTATTGGTTCGCAGCTTCTCGTAGCCGAAAAGGAGCCGAAAGCAGCCGAAAGCAGCCGAAAGCAGGTCGAAAAAATAAAGTGCTATTTGAAGATTTATGATCATAATTGTGCATCATTTAAAAGGCTTTAAAGAGAATTTTTGTTTGTTTTATTATCAAAGTCATATTTCAAAGTATCACATCACGTACCTGCTGTTGCGTCGGAAACTTATCAGGGGAATTCCTAGGTGGAATTTTCCTTTCACTAGGGCATCTGATCAATGACCATCACACCACAAGAACAATAGATTGTAGATGTTTCTTTGGTCGGTGCGTAACTTGCGTCGCTTTCCTAACACTGGGAACAAGTTTTAAAGTGAAAATGAGCAGTAATCGCGGATTTCGTGCATATATATTTAATTCATGGTAGTCAGCCTCTTTGAGCACCGGCAAGACTTCAGACATTTTAAATTGAGTTTCAAGATAGGTAAATGGCAGTTCTCCGTCTACTTAACTGAAGACTAACTACCATATTGATGAAGGTCTGCGATAAATGTTTCTTACGCAAACAGCATCTTTCGTAACATAAAAAGAAACATGAACGCTACATCTTGATGTTTTCTGATCGATGTTCCTATGGTGTGAGATAAATTTTGTGTACGAATCCAAAGTCACAACTGAAAAAGGGAGAAGAAATATTTTGTAAAAATATCATGACAATCACTCGTTACGGAAACAATAAATTTTTTAAACTTTTCGCGTGGTTGCTGAGATATCTTTCAAACTTTCAGAAAGAATGGGTAAAACTAAGAAAAGCACATTACGAGATTTTCCCAAAGTCTAACTCCAAAGAATTTGTTGTATTTGTTCTGCGTCATCGCTTCCAATTTCTTGGATTACGACGTACTGTGCAACACGAGAGTTTCACATGGGATCAGGAATTGTGTAATAAGACGTAATTTTTTAGTTTAGAAGTTTAGAAACGTAAACGTACGATGGCCCAGAAGGGTCACAGTCCAGTTTTAATTTTTGACAGTTTTATTTTTTCCAGTTTTATTTTTTTTGACAGTCCAGTTTTATTTTTTTTGACAGTCCAGTTTTATTTTTTGACAGTCCAGTTTTATTTTTTTTGACGGTCCAGTTTTATTTTTTGGCAGTCCAGTTTTATTTTTTGACAGTCCAGTTTTATTTTTTGACAGTCCAGTTTTATTTTTTTTGACAGTCCAGTTTTATTTTTTTTGGGTACCCAAAAAATAAAACTGGACTGTGATCCAAAAAATAAAACTGGACTGTCAAAAAAAATTAAACTGGACTGTCAAAAAAAATAAAACTGGACTGTCCAAAAATAAAACTGGACTGTCAAAAAAAATAAAACTGGACTGTCAAAAAAAATAAAACTGGACTGTCAAAAAATAAAACTGGACTGTCAAAAATTAAAACTGGACTGTCAAAAATTAAAACTGGACTGTGACCCTTCTGGGCCATCGTATAAACGTAAACGCAGTTTAGTTCTAAACGTAGTTTAGAAACGAAGGGAAATTTCCCTTGGACTGCAAGCTCGAGCGCATCCGCTGACCTATGACCATCACGTCATATTTGTTTCCAAAAAATATAGTTTGACTGCTTCAATGCATAAGTTAATTTGAGTTGCGTTTCTAACACTGATGGCCGTTTAAGAATTAATTTCCAGTTCTAATTATTCGATTTGTGCATGATTCATAACGGTAATCAGCCTCATCATGCGCTGTCAAGACTTTTGACAAGTTACTGAACTTGAATTTCAAGGTAGGTTGATAACATTTTTGCAATACACTTACCCAGCAAGACTAACTACCACATCGATGATAGAGGTTTGCTGTACAAACGGCATCTTTCATGACATGAAGAGAAATATCGCTACATCTTGTCGTTTTCTGACAGCCTTTGTTAGTCGCTACGACCTGAGATATGTTACGTGCTTTTAAAAACAGTCACAACAGAAATGAGAACACCATATCGATGGAGGTCTGTGATAAATTAAAATCTTCAATCATTGCGGAAGCTTTTCGCGTAGTTATCGAAATATCTATCGAAGTCTAAGTTAAACTCGAGTTAAGGGGTCCCAAGAATGGGTGAGACTGACTCAGACCCTGAGACTGCGAAATGCACATTACGGGATTTTTCCAAAGTCTTCAGCTTCCAATAATTTGTTGTGTTTGTTACTGCGTCATCACTTTCGATTTCTTGAATTCCGGTCGACGTAGGGTGCAACACGAGAGTTTTGATAATAGCCTCGAATACATCTAAAAAGAGGATGAGGGAGAATACAGGGTTATAAGCTAAGAGAAGAAAGTGTAAGGTGTATGTCTTCAATCTGATGTCAACTCAGACGACTTTCATTTCTGAATGTTGGGGGTTTAAAGTTAATTTATGTAAATTTGCGTGTTGCGAGGAGTTTTTTTATTTTCATTAATGTGCAATTGAATCATTAAGCGTGAACAAGGAGATCATCGTTTAAAAACTCTATGATTTTGTAGGAAACTTTACTTCTGTCGTTTCTTTTATCTATTTTTACTTTTTTTGTCCTTTTTTTCACTGTCACCGCACACAAAGCAATTTAAAACAGTCAAATAGAAAGCAGTTCGATTTTCGTCTTGGGTCACTGGTCAACGATCGTGACTTTGTTTAAAAAGGCTTAGTGAAAAGTCGCGCTTCATCACGCTCCGCTCGTGCACCACCTCATCCGCACCAAAATTGAATGATGACCTTCTCCTGTTGTAGCTGGGTTACTGTGTCATAAGTACGATACATCACTCTCTTGATATTAAAGTGACACCCATAAAGTAAATTTTGAAAGGATGAACCCAACGTTTTTATATTCACCAACTATTACATCAATCAATTAGAAGCTTCAATAATACCCATCCGTCTGTGCCCGGGGGAGGAAAATTCGAAGCTTCCATGGATGGAGACTATGAATCGGTAGTGTCAATTTTTTCTTCTTTTTTTTTTCTTTTCTTTTGTTTTTTCTTTTTTTGTAAATGGTGGTCAATGAGTAGTAAGTCGTGGTTACTGATCTGACTTTTACAAAAAGTGTGACCATCAGAACCAGCACTTGAGTGAGGCATTTCTGGGGGGGATCCAGGGGTGGTTTGGGTGGTTCTGTCGAACCCCCTAATTTTCCCTCAGAAAGCTGGAAATCATGTTTCCAAAGACCTAATTTTGAAAATCTCAGACCCCTCAGGAGGGGGACAATTCTCCGAACCCCCCTCCGAACCCCCCTTGACTAAATCCTGGATCCGCTCCGGCATTTAAACACAGTTTTGGCCCAGGGGGGGCTGGAATTTGAACGAACCAACTCTTAAAAGTTCAAATGTCAGGAGGTTTCCTGATGGGAGGGGGATGTTCAAACTTCCAATTGATCGACACTTATTTGTGGGTATCAGCATGTACTTGCATATTCATGAGTCTGCTAGGTTCTGTACCGAACTTGTGGGGTACACTCTACTCTCAAACGTCAAATCCTAGTTTTTATCGTTTTCATGTCGCAACTTCCTACCCTCTCTCAATTTTTAATAAGTGCGAATGAGTAAGTGTCATGTCACGCAACTTCCGTTTAGTTTGATCGCTCATGGTTCGTGCTTTTCAGTTGTTAGCGTTTTTGTAATGAGGTGTGTTAAGTGTATTTGACATGTTCAAAATATCTCTGTTCAGGTTGTTAAAGAAATTGTATCCAACTGCTGCGATCTCAAAAGTCAGAGCCAAACATGTCACTGCAGCCCTTTAGTGACAAGCAGCTGAATTATTTCAAGTTTGCCTCCATCGTGTTGAATGAGTTCGCGAACGCTTTGCGTCAAACGTTCAAGTCCATGTGGGACAACACTTTTGGGCATCGGCCCGGATATCAATTGTGGGATGACTCCACAGCAGTAAGGAACTTGTTTCTCGCCGAAGAGGGTGGCAAGTCCAAAGTTCCTACACACCTCTCCTATGAAGAATGGGACTGTACAGCCCTTTTTCAGACCACCATATATGCGAAGTCCTTCGCTATGCTGGACAGCACAGGCCATAAGAGGACCCTTGGTGAGTTGTACTTGAGGCACCTTAAAATACCTCATGGAAAGTTTCATGTATCTGTGGTGAGTCCAAGTGGAAACCAAGCCGAGACGTTTACACTCGCGCTTGATCAGCTTCGACTGTTAAGAAATGCACTTTGTCACTCACAAAAGTCGGAGATTGATAAACCAACATTTGACCGATACATGCAGCTGGCTAAAGAAGCATTCAAAGCTCTTGGTATCAAAACTGACCCAATTGATGTCATCGGTAGTTTGACAGAGTCCGACTTTCCCACAACAGCAGTTCGCAATCTGGAGCACGGTATCAATCGAGAGCTTCGAGAGCGAATCAAATTTCTCGAAGGCGAGGGTTCAAGTATTGATGAATTAAAGGCGTTGACAAATGTAATAAAGGAAAAAGTTGAAGGTGGAGTAAGTAAGGAAGACCTTGCTTTATTGGAGAAGAAGATGGATGAATTGAAAGAACAAAATAATACAACCCAGAAAGGTAAAATCTTAATACACTTCTGTAGCTACGTTACATTTTTTAAAGGGTTTGTTGAAGAATCGACTTGATTTCTATCTTCACAGCTAAAATAGGGCAGAATGCGTAGTCATCATTTATTATTCATAACTAATAAAGCAGAAAATTTTAACGCGACCTCGCTTTGAAGGGCCCTAAATTAGAGAAGAATGGACCAAAATTGACCCACTAGGCTTCGTGAAATTCACTTTACTGAGTTTTAAAAGTGCATGCTAACTTCTAAATTAGTACACAGAATTTTGAAGATCAAAGATATGTCTACGATTTTTATCTAAAATGAAGGAAATTACATGAAGTAAAAGAATTATCCTTTCGCGCCTGAAAGTTGCGGAAACCTACCTTTTGTTGACCCGAGAGTATTGCATACATTTTAATTGTTTGAAACAGATTGCTGAGAGATAAAAAATGGTATGCGAGGCTCACTTTGTTGAGTCAGAGGCATACGGCTCAGTTCCTGAGCAACTTTCAAAAAGCCCCACGACATTTGATGAATCATGTTGACAATTTAAGGTTTAATTGCGTTTTCCCGGCATTATCATTTGATTTAAACTTTTTTAATATCATAACAGATTACTTACCATGATTGTCACTGTTCTTTGCCATTTGAAAGATTTAAAGGCATTGCTTCCGCCATCATGTCTTCCTCCGATGGTTCCACACTTCACTGGCCGCCAAAGAGAATGTGAAGACATCGTCGGTCACGTGGCTTCCACATCCACCCGAATCGTGTCGATATGGGGCTCGCCTGGTTTCGGAAAAACTTCTGTGGCAACTGCTATGGGACATAAACTCCAGGATAAAGAATTGTCCGTCTACTTCTTCTCCTTACGAGGGCTAAACTCAACATCTGATTTGATATCAAAGCTGTTTAACTTTTTCAGGAGAGCTTCTGCAGAAGATGAAATACCCCAGCGGCTACCAATGGACGAAGAGCTTTTTCAAGTTCTGGCCAAGATTCCAGACAAGTTTGTGGTGATTCTTGACAATGCTGATGAATTACTCGAAAGCGGAGCGCCAAACGTGAAAGAAGATTTCATACAGTTTCTTAGAGACATTCTCAGTCGATCCAAGAAGGCAACTTTTGTTATTACCACAAGGGAGTCGCTTGAATTTATGAATGTGCACTTTAAAGACCACCAAGCAGTGAGAATAGGGCCATTAGATGAGTCCTTCTCTCAAGCATTGGTGACTGAGTTACTTCCAAATGCTATTTCCGCATGTGATTGTGGAAAAATTGCGAAAATCTGCGAGCATGTGCCTCTGGCCATTAAGCTGTTGTGCTCCACCATTTCTGAAGATAGCACTCAAGCAAGTCACTTTCTTGAGGAGTGGAAGGAATCTGTAGAAAGAAACATTGTCGATCTGTTAGACAATCCAGACTATCCTGGTAATCTGAGATTAAAATTTCTATTTGAATCATCCTTTCTAAGACTTTCAGTACAAGACAGAGAGGCTGTGGTTTCTTTGAGCATTCTATCTGAAGATTTTAACATCTCGGTTGCCGCAGCCGTTATGGGAGTTAAAACAAAGCTCGAGGCAAAGAAAATCTTACAAAGGCTTCAAAGAAAATCACTTCTTGACTCTGGTTCCAAACCTGATTCATTTTCGATGCATAAACTGCTTCAGTCCTTTGTTAGAGAAAGAGGAGAAGACGAAATGAAAGAAACAGTGCTGAGTTCAAAAGTGCGCTTTTCTGCATTTTACGTTTCTCTTTTTGAGAAGTTGAACGCACAATTTTTGACAGGACATTCAAAGTCAGCATTTGTTGAATTCTACGAAAATAAGCAAAATATTATTCAGAGTCTAACCGAAAGTTGTTCGGATCCTAAGACATGTGACGCTGTTTTTGGTGTTTTAATAGAAGCAGAGATATTTCTAGATTCCCTGTTCTGGTGCGAGGGAAACGTCTTCAACGAGCTTTATGAATCAGCAATCAATCAAGCAAAAAAGCTTAGAAAAAGCGTTTTTCACAACCAGCTTCTGGTTTCCCTGGCGTTTGGTGAGGTGTGTTGGGGTACAAAAGGAAGAACGATGAAGCTGCTTTCCGACGCCGAGGAGGAGCAAATGTCATGTTCATCCTTTTCAGTAGGACATAGAGGAAAACTCTTGTGTTATAGAGGAATCTGTCAAGTGGCTTCTGGGAAAACAGAGGATGGAGCTCGAAACTTAGAAAATGCTCTTTTGTTGATGTCTAGCAACGCTGACCAGAGAATTCTCAGAGTAACGGCAATACAAGTTCTTACGATTTATCACCGCTTTAAAAACCAATTTTCAGTTGCTTCAGAGTTTTATAACAAGGCGTTGCAAGAATGTAGAGCAGTGGGAGACACAAGTCTTCTTATCATTCCACCAATGGAAAAAAAAGAATTGAACTTTGTCGATGGAGAAATTCAAGAACGAAAGCCAGATAGTCTTATTACTCAACCACTCAGACTAGAAATTATCTGTGTTATCAGCGAAGCAACTATGCATTTATTCGATGACTGTACCAAGCGATTAATGAGGAATGCTGTTATTCAAATGGCAGAAGAAATACACAAGCCGCTCTGTCTTACATCATTTGGGAAAGCACACGCAAACACAGCTCAGAGTTACGAATCCCTCGGATCAACACAACACAATTTGGGCGACCTAGCTTCAGCACTTCAGTCGAAACAGCATGCTCTTAGTATCAGAGTTGAACTGTTTGGAAAAGAACACCCAGACACAGCAAGGAGTTATGAATCACTCGGAGCAACACAGCACGATCTGGGCGACTTTGCTTCAGCGCTTCAATCCAAACAGCATGCACTCGACATACGTATTAAACTGTTTGGAGAAGAACACGCAGACACAGCCAGCAGTTACGAGTCACTCGGAGTAACACAGCACGACCTAGGCGACTTTGCTTCAGCGCTTCAGTCCAAACAGCATGCACTCGACATCCGTATTAAACTGTTTGGAGAAGAACACGCAGACACAGCCAGCAGTTACGAGTCACTCGGAGTAACACAGCACAAAGTAGGCGACTTTGCTTCAGCGCTTCAGTCCACACAGCATGCACTCGACATCCATATTAAACTGTTTGGAGAAGAACACGCAGAGACAGCCAGCAGTTACGAGTCACTCGGAGTAACACAGCACAAAGTAGGCGACTTTGCTTCAGCGCTTCAGTCCAAACAGCATGCACTCGACATCCGTATTAAACTGTTTGGAGAAGAACACGCAGACACAGCCAGCAGTTACAAGTCACTCGGAGTAACACAGCACAAAGTAGGCGACTTTGCTTCAGCGCTTCAGTCCAAACAGCATGCACTCGACATCCATATTAAACTGTTTGGAGAAGAACACGCAGAGACAGCCAGCAGTTACGAGTCACTCGGAGTAACACAGCACAAAGTAGGCGACTTTGCTTCAGCGCTTCAGTCCAAACAGCATGCACTCGACATCCGTATTAAACTGTTTGGAGAAGAACACGCAGACACAGCCAGCAGTTACAAGTCACTCGGAGTAACACAGCACAAAGTAGGCGACTTTGCTTCAGCGCTTCAGTCCAAACAGCATGCACTCGACATCCGTATTAAACTGTTTGGAGAAGAACACGCAGACACAGCCAGCAGTTACGAGTCACTCGGAGTAACACAGCACAAAGTAGGCGACTTTGCTTCAGCGCTTCAGTCCAAACAGCATGCACTCGACATCCGTATTAAACTGTTTGGAGAAGAACACGCAGACACAGCCAGCAGTTACGAGTCACTCGGAGTAACACAGCACAAAGTAGGCGACTTTGCTTCAGCGCTTCAGTCCACACAGCATGCACTCGACATCCATATTAAACTGTTTGGAGAAGAACACGCAGACACAGCCAGGAGTTACGAGTCACTCGGCGTAACACAGCACCACCAGGGCGACTTTGCCTCAGCGCTTCAGTCCAAACAGCATGCACTCGACATCCGTATTAAACTGTTTGGAAAGGAACACGCAGATACAGCCAGGAGTTACCAATCACTCGGATTAACACAGTACAACCTTCGCGACTTTGCTTCAGCGCTTCATTCTGAAGAACACGCACTCGACGTTCGTCGTAAACTGTTTGGAGAAGAACACGCAGACACAGCCAGGAGTTATGACTCACTCGGAAAAACACAGCACGACCTAGGCGACTTTGCTTCAGCGCTTCAGTCCAAACAGCATGCACTCAACATCCGTATTAAACTGTTTGGAGAAGAACACGCAGACACAGCCAGGAGTTACGAGTCACTCGGCGTAACACAGCACCACCAGGGCGACTTTGCCTCAGCGCTTCAGTCCAAACAGCATGCACTCGACATCCGTATTAAACTGTTTGGAGAAGAACACGCAGACACAGCCAAGAGTTATGACTCACTCAGAGTAACACAGCACGACCTAGGCGAATTTGCTTCAGCGCTTCAGTCCAAACAGCATGCACTCGACATCCGTATTAAACTGTTTGGAGAAGAACACGCAGACACAGCCTGGATTTGACTCACTCGGAAAAACACAGCACGACCTAGCCGACTTTGCGTCAGCGCTTCAGTCCAAACAGCATGCACTCGACATCCGTATTAAACTGTTTGGAAAGGAACACGCAGACACAGCCAGGAGTTACCAATCACTCGGATTAACACAGTACGTTCGTTGCTTCGCGCGCGGACCTTGGCAGCTTATTCCATAGGAAAGGAGCAGCTAGCAGGAAAGCTCCGTCACCCAATGTTTTCTTAGTTTTCACACTTGGTCCTTCCGGCAAATGACCATTATGGTTGCGCCTCAAAGGGTAGGACGAAGGCCGTTGAATACTAATTAAATCTGAAAGGTACTTAGGTGATAGGTCATGCAGAATTTTAAAAGTTATCAAGAGTATATTATAATGTATCCTGAAGCGCACTGGTAACCAATGTAGTTCAGCGAGTAGAGGTGTAATATGACAGAACTTATGCGCACGATATATAAGTCTCACACTTGTATTCATAACACGTTGCAATTTCATAATTTGATATTCTGGGATTCCGTACAAAAGGTTATTACAATAATCCAGTCTACTACTAATGGAAGCATGAACTAATTTCTCAGTAGATTTCCTGGATAAAGATTTCCTAATATGACATATATTGTATAAATAATAGAAAGCACTGCTACAAGTCTTTGTAATGTGAGCTCCCATATCCAGATGCGTATCGAACCATGTGCCTAGATTGCGCATGCACGCAGAGGCTACAGGAGAGACTTCAGTCTGCCCAATCTTGGTGCTTTGGATTGAAACTTTTGAGAGCTGCTGACGTGTACCTATAATCAGGAACTCAGTCTTGTCACCACTGAGCATCAGCTGATCCTCCCTCATCCATGCTCGGACATCGCAGATGCACTTTTGCATGGCTGATACAGCACTGACTTCACTGGAAGAGTCAGGGGGCTTAAATGACAAATACAACTGTGTATCGTCAGCGTAGTATGGACTGAGGGCAGATGCTGTTTAAGAATCTGGAACAGCTTTAACTCACATAGATGAGTAAGCACTATTTCTATCGCCTTCACACTTGTGCAAGGAAATGAGTATGTAGCTATCAAGATACCATAGGGTAGACTGCACACTATGATTCCAGATCTGTTATGTTGTGACATTCTATGTACACTGAAGTAACAGAACAGAAAAACATTAATTTTTTTTTATCAATAACATGAGTACTGGGGTGAATCAGTGGAAAACAAATCACACCGGAAAAAAAAAAAACATTTGGGGGTATTGTTAAATTGTACTTATCAAAATGATTTCAAGTTGACTATCTGAAAATTTGAAAACAATAATATTATAGTATAATGGCCTGCAAATGGTAGAGTTGTTGTAAAATTGTAACTTATTGAAATCACAAACAGAGTCCGGGAAGCTTAGAGCTCACCAAGCTGGTTATACAAGTATGTTACAAATATCTTCCTCTATGTCTATATCTGTGTAACACCCCAAATATGGTGAGTCTGTGGGTTATGATAATGTGAACTAAATATTGTGGATTGCAGTTCAGCAATGGAAAAGGCCTGGTCAAGCATATCAATAAGAAGTTCACATTATTTGATAAACAGAAAACTGAATTTTTAAATACTCTTTTAGGAACCTTGTAACTCTCATGAGTGTAGAAGATAGATTTGATCCTCACAATATAGGGGTTATTAGTTGATCGAATATCAAATTCTCCAAACTAACATCATAAGAATTGTATGGCAGACAGTAAGCAGAATTGCTTGTGCGATCTTGGGAGTTAAAAGACCTTAGCTCACATCTTTTCTTATAAAGTTTTTGTTATGAATACCAAGATTTTAATAAAGTAAAGATTGTGGATACAGGGAATGAGTCAAAAAAAAAAAAAACCCTGGCCAATACAAAGTGTATGTTGACAAATTTTCTTCCCTCTCAACTCAGCAAAGAAAATTACATTACCTACAAAAATTCTTTCTGTAGATAATGTATTTAATCTCTTGGTTACCATTTAAAGTTTGCAGAATAAATTCCTTTTAGAACATAGCTAGCAGAGCCGCGCAATCAAGTTCAGTAAACGTAAGCGTGCTCAAAATTCTGATAGTGCACGCTGATAGCGTGAGCAAACCGCTTCGCCGGAAATTTTTTTTTTCATGCAAGTGGCCATTGTTAGGGTGGGGAAAAATAATATATTTCGCGACAATAATGGATACAAACAGAGACTCGGCCTACTAGTCCCAAAACGAAGACAATTTTTCGACCTTTTCCCTTGGGCTAGAGTTCTTAAATGAGGCAGGAAAGGAGAAAAACAACGGAAAAGGAGACTCGGCATCAGCGCCATCACGATTCGCTTCAATTGATATTTATATCAACTTAACGGCCTGCTCTCAGTTGGCTTGTTAGCTCAATTGGTTAGAGCGCTGCACTAGTATCGCAGAGGTCAGTGGTTCGAGTCCCGTACAGGCCTGATTTTTTTCAGGTCTGAATTTCGCTATTGCTCAAATAGCGCTATCTACTGCGAGGATCGTCCATCATACGTTTCAATTGATATTGTTGTCCGTTTTTCGCGCTGGATTTGGTGCACAATTCGACCGGCTATGTTCTAAAACAGTTGGTTCATGCTTTCAGCTGTGCACTATCGAGTTATGGAGCAAGTGGGAAGTTTGGAGAGTACTCAAGAAGCTAGAGTTACCCTTGGCTATTGCCTCGGGCAACTCTGACACTTCTTTCGTGCTCACCAAACTTCCCGCGTGCTCCATAACTCGATAGTGCATGCTAAAGCATGAACCAATTGTTAATTGGCATGCAGCAGAGTCTGTGGGAAAATGAAAGAAGGATGGAGGATCCTAGAAAAACATTTATTTCTGTTCAAAGCACTTTGAGACATTGCTTTACAGCCAACTTTTATTATAATGTTTTGATGATTCTGTAAAAATATAAATATAGCTGTACCCCTCTGCACAGGTGTTTATGACTCCCACCATGCCTTCAGAACTGTAATTTAAAATTCCAATTTGGCTGATTAAGTTATTTACAAAACATTCCCGATGAAAGTTGACCACCTGGATATAAATTGGCTTATAATTTATCAATTCTCTCTAGCCCTTAAGTGGGAAACTTTGCAGATTAATGATAAACAAAGTGTTTCTCCTACTTCCTGCCCTAGAATCTCTCACCTCATCCTCTTCTCATGTCTATTCCATACCCCTCCCACACCCCTCCCACACCCCTCGTACACCCCTCCCATTTCTCTTCCAACCCTTTTAGCTCCCTATTTCCTTGAGATCCCATTCATTTCACTATTCCACTAAATCTTATAATTTGAAACTAGGAAATTTCTTGTAACCAACCTAATTTTCTTCAAATTAGACAAACAGAACCTACCTTGTTTTTCAGATGTTGTAGTAAAGATAACAATAAACTGGGTACTTGAAGCACCGTGAAATACCTCCTGGAAACTTTCACGCATCTGTAGTAAGTCCAAGTGGAGACCAGAAAGATACGTTTGCACTCGCGATTGATCAGCTTCGATTATTAAGAAATTCGCTTTGTCACTCAGAAAAGTCAGAGATTGATAAACCAACTTTTGATCAATATATGTATGTGGCTAAAGAAGCATTCAAAGTTCTTGGTGTCAAGACTGACCCAACTGATGCCATTGGTGGTTTGACAGAGTCCGACTTTCCCACGAAAGAGGTTCGCAGTTTGGAGCAAGGTATCAGTCAGGAGCTTCGAGTGCTACACGAATTTCTCAAAGGCGAGAGTATAAACGAATTAATAGCAGTGAAGGACAAAGTTGACGGTAGAGGAAGTAGGGAAGACATTGCTTTGTTGGAGCTAAAGATTGATGACTTAAAACTAGAAATTACTCAAGACCAGAAAGGTAAAAAATTACAGCTTTTCTTTAGCTATATGAGAAATTTCAAGAAAGTTTGGTACCTTAAACACTCTATTTCTATCTCCCCAGCCTAAAGATACAGACAGAACTCGCCTGTTAGTGCGTTTCGAGATTCAAATAAGTAACGCGACCGTTCAAGAACTGTTCCCTCAAATAGGCCAATAGGTCGACTATGGAATCCGCCATTTTCAGTATGAATAATAATTATTTAATAACCTTGTTTCACACGCACTGATTCTCAACGAGCAATTCACAAACAGCTGCCGCTTCGGTTGTCGCGAAAAAGATCATTATGCATGCATTTGGTCTATCATGTTGACAATTTCAGATTAAATTCAATGCAATTAGCATTTGATTTATAGTCCTTTATTATTACACAGAATACTCATCATGATTGACACTATTCTTTGCCATTTTAAAGATTCAACGGTATTGCCTCCGCCATCATGTCTTCCTCCGATGGTTCCACACTTCGCCGGCCGCCAAAGAGAATGTGAAGAGATCATCGGTCACCTGAGTTCCACATCCACTCGAATCTTGTCGATATGGGGCTCACCTGGTTTTGGAAAAACCTCTGTGGCAACTGCTGTGGGACAAAAACTCCAGGATAAAGAATCTCCCGTCTATAGCTACTTCTTCTCCTTACGAGGGCTAAACTCATAAACTGATCTAATATCCAAGCTTTTTACCTTTTTCAGTAGAACTATAAAAGATGAACTACCTCAGCAGCTACCGATAGACGAAGATCTTTTCAAAATTTTTACTGAGATTTCGGACGAGTTTGTGATGATTCTTGAGAATGCTGATGACTCAGTACTTAAAAGTGCAGCACCCAACGTGAAGAAAAATTTTATACAGTTTCTTCAAGACATTCTGAGTCGAACCACGAAGGTAACTATTGTTATTACCACAAGGGAATCACTTGAATTTATGAACGTGCATTTTGAAGGCCACCATGCAGTGAGAATAGGGTCATTAGATGAGTCCTTCTCTCAATTGTTGGTGGGTGAGTTACTTTCAAACGCTATTACCACATCTGATCGTGAAGAAATTGTGAAAATCTGCGGGCATGTACCTTTGGCCATTAAGTTGTTGTGTTCCACCATTTCTGAAGACAACACTCAACCGAGTCAGTTTCTTGAGGAATGGAAAAAATCTGTAGAAAGAAACATTGTGGATCTGTTGGACAATCCAGACTATCCTAATAATCTGAGACTAAAATTTTTATTCAAATCGTCTTTTGTAAGACTTCCAGTACAGGAGAAAGAGGCGCTTGTGTCTCTAAGTATTATATCAGGATTTTAACCTGTCGGTAGCTGCAGCTGTCATGGGTATTAAAACAAACCTTGAGGCCAAAAGGATGTTGCATAGGCTTCGGAGGAAATGGCTTCTCGACTCTGGGTGCAAACCTGATTCATTTGCGATGCATAAACTGCTTCAGTTCTTTATTAGAGAAAGAGGAGAAGATGAAATGAAAGAAACAGTGCTGAGTTCAAAAGCTCGCTTTTGTGCATTTTACGTTTCTCTTTTTGAGAAGTTGAACGAACAGTTCGTGACAGGACATTCAATGCCAGCATTTGTTGAGTTCTATGAAGAGAAGCAAAATATCGTTCAGAGTCTAACAGAAAGTTGTTCAGATCCTAAGACATGTGACGCTGTTTTTGGTGTTTTGATAAAAGCAGAGATATTCTTAGATTCCCTTTTCTGTTGCGAAGGAGAAGTCGTTGACAAAATTTACGAATCAGCAATCAATGCGGCGATGAATGTGGCGATGTCCCCTCTATTAACTATGTTGCAAGTAAGTTAGGCTTTTCGATTTCTCTATACCGTACACCGTGAATTACAAGCTTTTGTAGTTGCTTGACAACTTGATTCTATAACAGCCTGCAGGCCACCTCTGACTCGTTTTCAACCTTCTTACATTATGAGACGTTTAACTTCTGTTTTAGTACCTGTTAGAGCAATGAAAGATTTCACAGGCACTGGCTGAGAAAAAATCAAGATGAACTATCTTCACCTCAGACCACATTTTATTGCGTAGAGGTATACGACCTTAATTACATATCTAATTAATGGCTTTAAAATACGACATCCTCGAAAATATTAGCAGAGTGTAAACAGAAAAGAGACATCTAACAAGTTCCAATAATAATAATAATTACAATAATACATGCTCAGCTTTTTTTTATAAATAAGTTAATCAGTAATCAACTCAGGCCAGCTACTGTCATTAAAAGCCAATTGCTGCAGTGAGGCTGAACACCATTTATTGTTATACTTTTTTATAAACCTTTTATTTACAATGTTATTCGTCAGTCGAGAAGATCAATTTGACAAAGCCGTCTTCACTCTCCAGCGGCTGAGCACAGAATGGGCATATGGCCTGAAAAGCATCACAGCCATGAGGAATGGGAAGTTGTTGCCAAAACCTGCATCAAAAGGATAAAAAAAAAAAAAACACCACTTTATTATCGATTCTCCCTCATGAACGAGACACGTTGATGTTATCTGTGAGAAGTTAACAGTTCATAAGCATCTGTTGACCTTTTTACGTACTCCAAGATCAAAATATCAATTCTCTAAACTGTCTGTTCTAAATTTCTCACAATTTCAGCTCTGAGAATTTGGTATTCAATCAAACAAAATTCCCCTTATCAATATTTTTCTTTCTTCTCACCTAGCTCTTCTCTGCTTTAGAATGTACTGTTATTATTAGGGGAAATTCCTTTGTTCACTCGGTGGAATACAAGGGTTAAGTTAGTATTTTGGCTGACAAGTGTCTTGTATAGGATTGGAACTCTGTTAAACTTCACTATCAAACTAATAAAA
>NC_142524.1:4120000-4212500 GCF_964205215.1 Stylophora pistillata | reverse complement strand
TTCATTTTGCCACTTGGGGGCTTTTTCCTGTTGAGCAAAATCATGATGTAACTACTTTGACAAAAAAAAAAATGTTCTTCTGCATTAACGCCTTACAAACACTGCATTCAAACTCCGGCAGAGTAAAAATGACTTGAACTTGTAGGACTAAAGCATTGCAAAATAGAGTAAAGTTTAAAAAATGCCAATTTCTGCTTTAATAAAAATGAGTATAACAAGAATCAAGTATTTTTTTTAAAAAATTTATTGAGATGTATATTTTTATTTTGAAGAAGTAAAGTTTTGAACTTACTCCTAAAAATATATTACTAGATTTATCAAAACCAGCTGCAAACACCCTGGCGGTATAAGGTGGTTCTCTATCAACGACAATGCGACAAGCATATCTGGAGATAGTGCTCTTGTGTGTGTCTGGGATCAAATCTGAAAGCTTATTTCCAGGAGCTGTGTCAGTCACCACAAAGTCTATTTTAGAATCAGCAGAACGGCCAATCTGCAAAAAATGAAAAAAAAGTCCAGTAAAAACTGAATTCTATACTGTTCATCTAGCTATGATAATCCTCATTGTAAACCTAAAACTTAATATGACACAAAAAGTCTCCAAATGGTAACAGGTATCTCTCACAGTGACCCAGATAGTGTCAATGCAAAATACACTATGTACACATCTACGTACACGTCACTTTGCTTTGTAGTTACTGGTAAGTTTAACTTTCATACTTTCTTGAATTTATACATAGTGCCAATGCAAAATACACTTACAAGTCACTTTCCTTTGTAGTTACTGGTAAGTTTAACTTTCATACTTTCTTGAATTTATACATAGTGCCAATGCAAAATACACGTACACGTCACTTTGCTTTGTAGTTACTGGTAAGTTTAACTTTCATACTTTCTTGAATTTCTACATAGTGCCAATGCAAAATTACACACACATGTCAATTATTTGCCTTGGCCTTCGGCTTCAGCAAATAATTCATCTACTCGCCATGGACAAATCACAATATTTTGCTCAACCTCGTCCAATAATTGTTAAACATTTGTTGAATAATCTGCCTAGATTGGGATCTCCACCTTGTCGAGGTGGGGTGGCTTGCTTTCCCCAGTGACCCCTAGAGCTATGTTGGCTGGAGTCTTGCACTCCTGGCAGGGACACCCATGCCAAACAGGTCGAAGGGTAGGGGCCAGACAAAGAGTGATTCCACTGGCCCTCCAGGTTGGGAGTTGAGCAGAGGGGTGATAACCCTCTCCTGTAAAAAAAAAAAGAATTATTACAGAAACCAGAAGCAGAGTGAATTCACTATTTTAAAGGGGAACTGTGGCAGTACCTCATAAGAGAGAATTAATGAAGCACGGGAGCCAAAGCCAGCAGGACGCCTCCAGGCTGATGAAGCCACTGTTAAAGAAAGGCAAGAGGCAGGTTGGAGGTCGTGGGAGGAGGTGCGGACCACAGAAACCAATTGAGAGGAGTGGAAAAGCTCTGTGAAGGCCCTATGTGCCATGAGGCATGATAAGGATTGATGATGATTTGTTGAATAATGATCTGCTCTGTTAAGCCATCAGAGGTGGAAGACTAGAGCACAGTTGGTGGGAGGAGTAGAATCCTCCTTGGAAATCTTTGTTAAAAAACCTGACTAGGTCTTAAAGGAAAAGGTCCGAAGGCTGTAACTAAATTTTAAGTTTCTTCTGCAAGTATGTACCATCATGTGACAAAATTTACTTCTGCCTGGTTAAAGATAAACAGTAATCCTAATTTGCAAAGAATATGGCAGGTTTTCAATAGTTTTTCATTTTTCAGGGAGCCTATTTTCCACCTGGCCATGACAGCAGAGGAAGTAGGGCTTCTCGGTTGGTAGAGATATTCTCTGATGTTAGTTAAGAACCGTAACCTCTCAGTCTGCCAACCTCCATCCCCCACTCACTCCACCCCATGCTATTGCCAAGGAATCAGTCAGACTGCATTAAATGGGAACGGATTTATGGGATAATAAGGATCTCTGGATGTGCTTTGTAGAAAGCTGTGCCTCAGATTTACATGCATAAAACATTAGTCTTTGCACTGTGCTAGTCACTCAGTTGCAATATGTTTGCAGGAGAAAAGATATTGAACAAGTCAACGTGACCTATGAGAAGTACTGGAATGGGGAGTGTGGGTATGCAAGGATATTTTCACACAATATTTTGTGAAAATATTTTCTGACTAATTTATTGGGAAAATTTTAAAAATGCACTCCTCAGGAAGGCACATACCCACAGCCTAAATTAGGGAGCATCTTTTACCCCTTCTCCACACAGATTTACATACAGCTCTCTAATAACTTTTTGTTTCTTAAATTATATTTTTTTTCATATTTTATTTTTCAAAGAGCTGGGACCACCTGATTTTGAAGTAGCTGAAAATGAGGCTATAAAGCTGAAGGTACGGGTGTGTTTGATTCATATTTCCATCTTTATTAGGGTAGCCAAGGGGGGAACCAGATTCCTTTTCACACACCAATTTTTGAAAAATTCATGTGTCACATATTCAAAAGGGACAACTTCAAATCTGCCTTTGTGTGCACTACATTTCAAGAAAATCTACAGGTTTTCACTAAATGAGTCACACAGGTCATGTGTGGTCAGGTGGTAAATCATGCTTCTTCTTTGGTGACCCAGTCTCCGTACTTAGAACCTTGCAGATCAGTTCACTATCCAAGAAGCCCATCATGAGGGTGGACATTTTAACTTATCAGCCAGAGAGTGTTTGCTTGATTTTATTTTACTACAAAATTGTGTTACCCAGAGTACTGACAGAAGGAAAATAAAAAAAAAAACTATAGGTGTGAGCTTTACAAAGAGATCTTACCAGCCATCAAGGAAGGCTGAATTATTAGAAAATTATCATGATTAAAAGAATCTGAATGAATGGTCCAGTTCACTATTAATGAGATCCATTGAGAGAAATTTAATTACTCATTCATTTGTGTTTTTGTATTTCTTTTGACCAGTTGGTTCATCACAGTTCAGAGCTCAACATGAATTATTTGAGGCCTCTTCAACTTTTTAGAATTTTACTGATTTGATATCTCAGGTTGGTGGAAAGTGTCTATTTTGTATTCCAAATTGTTGCTGATTTACTTTTTTTTTTTAACAGTGACAGTTTTCAACCACCAAATGGTTTTTGAAATACTTAAGTCCCCTTTGAAATGGGATTATGATTTCTACTGATACCTTATTTTCAAAGGCTTCTAATACGAATTTTTCCTTTTCCTTTTACAGAATGTAGCTGATGTCTTGCAACAATAATAAGTGACTGCAAATGACAGGATTGACTCAAAAACATCTGCTAGGTTGATACCTTGAAGAAATATGTAGTTAATTATTGACTTGTAAACACACAGTCTGATAATAATGATGATGACAATGAGAATGATGAAGACAGCATTGATGACAATGACAATACTGATGACCATGAAACAGGGGTTTCATTAATGTTTTCAGGAGGAGGGCAACTGGTTTTCACAGGCGGGCAAAACTTTTTGAACTAAACTTCTTTATAAGATAAACTTTCCCCCAGACTGTTAAACCAGGTGGGCAAAACCATCCTTACAACTACTCAATTTGGCCAGTGCCCGGCCCTCAATGAAACCCCTGCTTTTAAGATTTAGGCTCTGCCAAATATTTCTTGCTTGTTCACTCTGAAGACCTAATGCACAATTTAACATTAAATGGTGAAAGTGAGATACCCAGTTCTTGTTTCATCTTCTCAGCTGTTCACAAGTGTTCTCCACTATTTCTATCGCCTTCACACTTGTGCAAGGAAATGAGTATGTAGCTATCAAGATACCATAGGGTAGACTGCACACTATGATTCCAGATCTGTTATAGTGTGACGTTGCATATACACTGAAGTAACAGAACAGAAAAATATCTATCAATAACACAAGTAATGGGGTGAATCAGTGGAAAAAAAATCACACCAAAAAAAAAAATATTCGGGGTATTGTTAAATTTTATTTATGAACATGACTTCAAGTTGGCTATCTGAAAATTTGCAGTCTGTAATCATTATGGTAAATACAAAAATAAATAAAATAAATAACTTTATTTAACAATGGAAGCACTTTACAGTCTTAGACTGAGAAACCTATGGCCTTCACATGGTATTATGGCCTACAAATGGTAGAGTTGGTGTAAAATTGTAACTCAATGAAATCACACAGTCTGGGAAGCTTAGAGCTCACCAAGCTGGTAATAAAAGTATATTACAAATATCTTCCTCTATGTCTAGATAAACCTGTGTAACACCCCAAATATAAAGTACATATCGCGGACACAGGGAATGGGTCCAAAAAAAAAGGAACAGATACAAAGCATTTGACAGACATTCCTTCCTCTCAACTCAGCAAGGATAATTCACATTACCTACAAAAATTCTTTCTGTAGATAATGTATTTAATCTCTGGATCACCCATTGCAGTTTGCAGAATAAATCCCTTTTGGCAAGCAGCAGAGTCTGTAGGAAAATGAAAGAAAGATTAAGCACGATTTACTTCTGTTTAAAGAGGGGAGCTAAGTTACCAAAAACAACCTGAATCGTCAAATTCAAAGGCAGGTTAAAACTGCACTCTTCAACATTGCGAGGCAGTTGATTGCAGTTATGTTTTGATGATTCTGTGAAAATGTAAATACCCCTCCCTGCAGGTGTTTATGACTTCCATCATACCTTCAGAACTGTGATTTCAAATTCTAGTTCGGTTGATTAAAACTATTTACAAAACATTCCCTGTGAAAGTGGGCCACCTGGATATAACTTGGTTCACTGTGAATCTCTCACTTCTCTCTGGCCTCTAAGTGTTTAGTTAAACTTAGACGGTGATATTTTTCCTTTGTTTTTGCATTTTTTTGTTTGCGTTAAGTTTCGTGACATACATAAGTTAGAGTTTGGTCACATGTTTTTCGGCTGTAGCTTCCTCACACATGTTTTTATCGATGAGCCCTTGTGGACTGTAAACTCTTCTTTTCGTCACTATTCACACAAAATGCAAAATTTCAATTGACACTTGTTTTAGGTATTCATTATGTTTATTTGTTGTTCTTGTTTGTTTTCTTTCTCAGTTTTCACCATTTTGTAACTGTTTTCATGACATGTTTGTACTATTGATTGCGATCGTTGAAAATTAAAGAATTTATGGGATAAACGTGTCGAAGTTTCATGCCATCCTTAATGCTAAGTGAGAAACTTTGCAGAATATGATAAACAAAGTGTTTCTCCAACTTCCTGCCCTGCTCTATCTCACCTTATAGTTGTGTCATACCTTTCCCACACCCCTCCCACGCCACTCCCATTTCTCTCCCAACCCTTTCAGCTCCCTATTTCCTTGGGGTCCCATTTCACTATTCTACTAAATCTCCTAAGCTGAATCAGGGAAACATCCTATAGGTAGCCTTTATTTTCTTCATATTAGAAAAACAGAAGATACCTTCTTCTTCAGATGTTGTGGTAAAGATAACAAGAAACTGGGTATAGTATTTCTGCAAAAATCACAAAGACCCACATCAAAACAATATCAAGCTGATAAGTGATGAGAAAAGAAAAATATTACTTAATTAAGGGAATTATTAGTTGATCCAATACCAAATTCTCAGAGCTAAGATCATAAGAATTGTTTGACAGACAGCAAGGAGAATTCCTCAAAGATCTTGGGATTGAAAGGGATAGGTTCACCTTTAGATGTTGATATTTATTATGAAGAGGAAACTTCTATCTCTATCTCCTTTATTTGTTTGAGCAGGTTGAATTATGGCAGCTATTTGCTGATGTGGACCTGCTATCTTCCCACCCATCCCACCCCAGGAGAGGATATCCATCACACAGTAATATCATGTGTGGGAAATTAATGTCTCCAACCCCAACCCTGCAGGAGACGGGACCTCCATTTATTCGTCCCTATCCAAGATGACTAGAATATCTAACCATTTCTTGATGTTATAGGAAGGTAGCAAATGCTTCTCAATTATTTTAAGACCTTGAGTGTTGGTCTGGCTGGGGCTCAAACCCTCGACCTCCCGCACAACAGTCCAGCGCACTATCGATTGGGCTAACTGGCCGGCAGACATCCACAAACCTTTCACTTCCAAAGATAATCAGAATTAAAATCCTATTGCAATAACACTTTATACCTTGCTACCAGTATGCAAATTCTCCCCACTGTTCTCTTTACATTTCTTAATCAGCTGACAAGGAGAATTTGTTTACCAATCAAGAGCTCCTTGATTAGTAATCATTTCCTTTATTCTCATGACCTTATTGTTTGATTCAGGGCTGATATTGTAAGGAGAAATTCAATGCTAGTTTCTCTTAGAAGTCAAAGGGTTAAGGACTCGTACAGAGAAGCAGTGAGAACTAAGAAAAATACCTAATTTGTAGGGGATACTGCTTTGATGCAATACCAAATCCTCAGGATTGACTTATAAAGAAACAAATTGTCATCAATTAGGAGAATTAGCTCCATAGTAATATAAGAATAAAGCATTTTAAAAATACAGGCCAAATATAGCAATTTTTACCTGATTTAGGTCTTTGAGGTTCCCACATGAGTAGATTGAATCTCCCTGTTTGGTCAGGACAACCACACCATCAAGAACGGTGCCAACAAACAGATGTTCTGTGGATGTATATTATGTTTAAATGAGAAATGAGACAAAGTTCAGTATCCACATATGGTGCTCTGGTTTAAATCTGATCCTTAGAGAGGGACTTCTATCGATCAACACAATTGTGTGGCCAGGACTTGGAGTTAAACTATGTTCAGGAGCATTTTTCAACACCAACCCTGTCTAGATACCATTAACTTGTACCAAAACAGTATTTCATGCATTAAGATTTTAAAAGGGAAAAGTTCAATATGCGTGACATATTAATTTTGGGCTTTATCGCACAGCAAGTACAAACCCTCTTGCCTCCCTCGTATAGTGTCTTGTCTGGATTGCTGGTCCTAGCAGTATGCAGGATGTCTGTCATACATGATGAAGCTATTTAATGCCAGGGTCTGACTGCAAAACATGCAGTTCCTTAGCTGCAAATCAGAAATAGCTAGAGCACTGCTGACACAAAACGGTTTGGCCATGGTGCCTATTAATACTCTTCGCTCTGACGAAGGGTTAACACACGTAACGTCACCTTTTAAAATCTTTACGGTGGCCACTTTACATTATCAACTTAGTTAATAAAACCAAATTACCAATTAATACTTAACATTATCAACTTGGTTGATATTATCAAATTACCAATTAATACTCTGTTTTGTAGCGTCTAAAACAAAGTTGTTGGGGGTTCAAAGCAGGAAAGGTGATTTAGTTCTGAAGCGAGGTCTTGAAAGTTGTTTCATTCGCGTTGCCAGAACTGTGTATCGTTAGAAAAATATTGTAAACAGCGAACTTCACAAAACAATATGAAACAAATACCTGAGACGAACTCACTCCAGGCCTCCCCTGATTGCATCTGTTAACCTCTTCTTTCTTGGCCTTACGTACCCTTCCCTTAGTTAATCTGAAGCACTTAACGCTTAATCTATGTTAATATTTTTGTGAGCAGAACAAATATCAGTCGGCTAGAAGAGGAAAACCCAAGGTTATGTTGTTATCGACAGGCATTCCTATCACATTAGTTACCAGTCTCTTTCAGAATTTTATTGGTTCGCAGCTTCTCGTAGCCGAAAAGGAGCCGAAAGCAGCCGAAAGCAGCCGAAAGCAGGTCGAAAAAATAAAGTGCTATTTGAAGATTTATGATCATAATTGTGCATCATTTAAAAGGCTTTAAAGAGAATTTTTGTTTGCTTTATTATTAAAGTCATATTTCAAAGTATCACATCACGTACCTGCTGTTGCGTCGGAAACTTATCAGGGGAATTCCTAGGTGGAATTTTCCTTTCACCAGGGCATCTGATCAATGACCATCACACCACAAGAACAATAGATTATAGATGTTTCTTTAGTCGGTGAGTAACTTGCGTCGCTTTCCTAACACTGGGAACAAGTTTTAAAGTGAAAATGAGCAGTAATCGCGGATTTCGTGCATATATATTTAATTCACGGTAGTCAGCCTCTTTGAGCACCGGCAAGACTTCAGACATTTTAAATTGAGTTTCAAGATAGGTAAATGGCAGTTCTCCGTCTACTTAACTGAAGACTAACTACCATATTGATGAAGGTCTGCGATAAATGTTTCTTACGCAAACAGCATCTTTCGTAACATAAAAAGAAACATGAACGGTACATCTTGATGTTTTCTGATCGATGTTCCTATGGTGTGAGATAAATTTTGTGTACGAATCCAAAGTCACAACTGAAAAAGAGAGAAGAAATATTTTGAAAAACTATCATGACAATCACTCGTTACGGAAACAATAAATTTTTTAAACTTTTCGCGTGGTTGCTGAGATATCTTTCAAACTTTCAGAAAGAATGGGTAAAACTAAGAAAAGCACATTACGAGATTTTCCCAAAGTCTTTAACTCCAAAGAATTTGTTGTGTTTATTGTGCGTCATCGTTTCCAATTTCTTGGATTACGACGTGCTGTGCAACACGAGAGTTTCACTTGAGATCAGGAATTGTGTAATATTACACGTAATTTTTTAAATAGTTTCGAAACGAAGGGAAATTTCCCTTGGACTGCGAGCTCGAGCGCATCTGACCTATGACCATCACGCCATATTTGTTTCCAAAAACAATAGTTTCACTGCTTCAATGCATAAGTTGATTTGAGTTGCGTTTCTAACATTGATGGCCGTTTAAGAATTAATTTCAAGTTCTAGTTATTCGATTTGTGCATGATTCATAACGGTAATCAGCCTCATCATGCGCTGTCAAGACTTTTGACAATTTACTGAACTAGAATTTCAAGGTAGGTTGATAACATTTTTGCAATATACTTTCTCAGCAAGATTTACTACAAAATCGATGATAGAGGTTCGCTGGACAAACGGCATCTTTCATGACATGACAAGAAATATCGCCGCATCTTGTCGTTTTCTGACAGCCTTTGTTAGTCGCTACGACCTGAGATATATTACGTGCTTTTCAAAACAGTCACAACAGAAATGAGAACACCATATCGATGGAGGTCTGTGATAAATTAAAATCTTCAATCATTGCGGAAGCTTTTCGTGTAGTTACCGACTACGAAAGATATGATATCTTCGAAAGATATGATATCTTCGAAAGATATGATATCTTTCGAAGTCTGAGCTAAACTCGAGTCAAGGGGTCCCAAGAATGGGTGAGACTGAGTCAGACTACGAAATGCACATTACGGGATTTTTCCAAAGTCTTAAGCTTCCAATAATTTGTTGTGTTTGTTACTGCATCATCACTTTCGGTTTCTTGAATTCCGGTCGACTTAAGGTGCAACACGAGAGTTTTAATATAGCCTCGGATACATCCAAAAAGAGGATGAGGGAGAATACAGGGTTATAAGAGAATAAAGCGTAAGGTGTACATCTTCAATGTGATGTCAACTTAGACGACTCTCATTTCTGAATGTTGGGGGTTTAATAATTTATGTAAATTTGCGTGTAATAAAATTGCGCGGAATATTTTTATTGCCATTAATGTGTATTTGAATCATTAAGTGTGAACAAGGAGAGCATTGTTAAAAAACTCTATGATTTTGTAGGAAACTTTATTTCTGTCGTTTCTTTTATCTATTTTTAATTTTGTTCTCCTTTTTTTTCGCTGTCGCCGCACACAAAGCATTTTAAAACAGTAAAAAGAAAGCAGTTCGATTTTCGTCTTGGGTCACAGGTCAACGATAGTGATTTTGTTTAAAACGGCGAAGTGAGAAGTCGCGCTTCATCACGCTCCGCGCGTGCACCACCTCACCCGCACCAAACTGATTGAATGATGACCTCCTCCTGTTGAAGCTGGGTTACTGTGTCATAAGTAGGATACATCACTCTCTTGATATTAAAAATGATGACACCCATAAAGTAAATTTTGAACGGATGACCCCAAAGTTTTTATATTCACCAACTATTACACCAATGAATTCGAAGCTTCAGTAATCCTCCATCCGTCTGTGCCTAGGGGAGGCGAATTCGAAACTTTCAGGGATGGGGACTATGAATCGGAAGTGTCAATTTTCTTCTTCTTCTTCTTCTTTTTTTTTTTTTCTTTTCTTTTGTTTTTTCTTTTTTCGTAAATGCTGGTCAATGAGTAGAAAGTCATGGTTACTGATCTGACTTTTACAAAAAGTGTGACCATCAGAACCAGGACTTAAGTGAGGCATTTGAACATAATTTTGGCCCAGGAAGCGGGGGGGGGGGGGTGGCTGGAATTTGAACGAACCACAACTCTTAAAGTTCAAATGTCAGGATGTTTCCTGAGGGGAGAGGGATGTTCAAACTTCCAATTGATCGACACTTATTTGTGGTTATCAGCATGTACTTGCACATTTATGAGTCTGCTAGGTTCTGTTCCGAACTTGTGGGGTACACTCTACTCTCAAATGTCAAATCCTAGTTTTTATCTTTTTCATGTCGCAACTTCCTACCCTCATCTCAAGTTTTAATAAGCGCGAATGAGTGTCATGTAACGCAACTTCCGTTTAGTTCGATCGCTCATGGCTAGTGCTTTTCAGTTGTTAGCGTTTTTGTAATTGGGTGTATTAAGTGTATTTGACATGTTACACTGAATAAATCATCTCTCAAAATATCTCTGTTTAGGTTGTTAAAGAAATTGTATCCAACTGCTGTGATCTCAAAAGTCAGAGCCAAACATGTCACTGCAGCCCTTTAGTGACAAGCAGCTGAATTATTTCAAGTTTGCCTCCATCGTGTTGAATGAGTTCGCAAACGCTTTGCGTCAAACGTTCAAGTCCATGTGGGACAACACTTTTGGGCATCGGCCCGGATATCAATTGTGGGACGACTCCACAGCAGTAAGGAACTTGTTCCTCGCTGAAGAGGGTGGCAAGTCCAAAGTTCCTACACACCTCTCCTATGAAGAATGGGACTGTACAGCCCTTTTTCAGACTACCATATATGCGAAGTCCTTCGCTATGCTGGACAGCACAGGCCATAAGAGGACCCTTGGTGAGTTGTACTTGAGGCACCTTAAAATACCTCATGGAAAGTTTCATGTATCTGTGGTGAGTCCAAGTGGAAACCAAGCCGAGACGTTTACACTCGCGCTTGATCAGCTTCGACTGTTAAGAAATGCACTTTGTCACTCACAAAAGTCGGAGATTGATAAACCAACATTTGACCGATACATGCAGCTGGCTAAAGAAGCATTCAAAGCTCTTGGTATCAAAACTGACCCAATTGATGTCATCGGTAGTTTGACAGAGTCCGACTTTCCCACAACAGCAGTTCGCAATCTGGAGCACGGTATCAATCGAGAGCTTCGAGAGCGAATCAAATTTCTCGAAGGCGAGGTTTCAAGTATTGATGAATTAAAGGCGTTGACAAATGTAATAAAGGAAAAAGTTGAAGGTGGAGTAAGTAAGGAAGACCTTGCTTTATTGGAGAAGAAGATGGATGAATTGAAAGAACAAAATAATAGAACCCAGAAAGGTACAATCTTAATACACTTCTGTAGCTACGTTACATTTTTTAAAGGGTTTGTTGAAGAATCGACTTGATTTCTATCTTCACAGCTAAAATAGGGCAGAATGCGTAGTCATCATTTATTATTCATAACTAATAAAGCAGAAAATTTTAACGCGACCTCGCTTTGAAGGGCCCTAAATTAGAGAAGAATGGACCAAAATTGACCCACTAGGCTTCGTGAAATTCACTTTACTGAGTTGTAAAAGTGCATGCTAACTTCTAAATTAGTACACAGAATTTTGAAGATCAAAGATATGTCTACGATTTTTATCTAAAATGAAGGAAATTACATGAAGTAAAAGAATTATCCTTTCGCGCCTGAAAGTTGCGGAAACCTACCTTTTGTTGACCCGAGAGTATTGCATACATTTTAATTGTTTGAAACAGATTGCTGAGAGATAAAAAATGGTATGCGAGGCTCACTTTGTTGCGTCAGAGGCATACGGCTCAGTTCCTGAGCAACTTTCAAAAAGCCCCACGACATTTGATGAATCATGTTGACAATTTAAGGTTTAATTGCGTTTTCCCGGCATTATCATTTGATTTAAACTTTTTTAATATCATAACAGATTACTTACCATGATTGTCACTGTTCTTTGCCATTTGAAAGATTCAAAGGCATTGCTTCCGCCATCATGTCTTCCTCCGATGGTTCCACACTTCACTGGCCGGCAAAGAGAATGTGAAGGCATCGTCGGTCACGTGGCTTCCACATCCACCCGAATCGTGTCGATATGGGGCTCGCCTGGTTTCGGAAAAACTTCTGTGGCAACTGCTGTGGGACATAAACTCCAGGATAAAGAATTGTCCGTCTACTTCTTCTCCTTACGAGGGCTAAACTCAAAATCTGATTTGATATCAAAGCTGTTTAACTTTTTCAGGAGAGCTTCTACAGAAGATGAAATACCCCAGCGGCTACCAATGGACGAAGAGCTTTTTCAAGTTCTGGCCAAGATTCCAGACAAGTTTGTGGTGATTCTTGACAATGCTGATGAATTACTCGAAAGCGGAGCGCCAAACGTGAAAGAAGATTTCATACAGTTTCTTAGAGATATTCTCAGTCGATCCAAGAAGGCAACTTTTGTTATTACCACAAGGGAGTCGCTTGAATTTATGAATGTGCACTTTAAAGACCACCAAGCAGTGAGATTAGGGCCATTAGATGAGTCCTTCTCTCAAGCATTGGTGACTGAGTTACTTCCAAATGCTATTTCCGCATGCGATTGTGGAAAAATTGCGAAAATCTGCGAGCATGTGCCTCTGGCCATTAAGCTGTTGTGCTCCACCATTTCTGAAGATAGCACTCAAGCAAGTCACTTTCTTGAGGAGTGGAAGGAATCTGTAGAAAGAAACATTGTCGATCTGTTAGACAATCCAGACTATCCTGGTAATCTGAGATTAAAATTTCTATTTGAATCATCCTTTCTAAGACTTTCAGTACAAGACAGAGAGGCTGTGGTTTCTTTGAGCATTCTATCTGAAGATTTTAACATCTCGGTTGCCGCAGCCGTTATGGGAGTTAAAACAAAGCTCGAGGCAAAGAAAATCTTACAAAGGCTTCAAAGAAAATCACTTCTTGACTCTGGTTCCAAACCTGATTCATTTTCGATGCATAAACTGCTTCAGTCCTTTGTTAGAGAAAGAGGAGAAGACGAAATGAAAGAAACAGTGCTGAGTTCAAAAGTGCGCTTTTCTGCATTTTACGTTTCTCTTTTTGAGAAGTTAAACGCACAGTTTTTGACAGGACATTCAAAGTCAGCATTTGTTGAATTCTACGAAAATAAGCAAAATATTATTCAGAGTCTAACCGAAAGTTGTTCGGATCCTAAGACATGTGACGCTGTTTTTGGTGTTTTAATAGAAGCAGAGATATTTCTAGATTCCCTGTTCTGGTGCGAGGGAAACGTCTTCAACGAGCTTTATGAATCAGCAATCAATCAAGCAAAAAAGCTTAGAAAAAGCGTTTTTCACAACCAGCTTCTGGTTTCCCTGGCGTTTGGTGAGGTGTGTTGGGGTACAAAAGGAAAAACGATGAAGCTGCTTTCCGACGCCGAGGAGGAGGAAATGTCATGTTCATCCTTTTCAGTAGGATACAGAGGAAAACTCTTGTGTTATAGAGGAATCTGTCAAGTGGCTTCTGGGAAAACAGAGGATGGAGCTCGAAACTTAGAAAATGCTCTTTTGTTGATGTCTAGCAACGCTGACCAGAGAATTCTCAGAGTAACGGCAATACAAGTTCTTACGATTTATCACCGCTTTAAAAACCAATTTTCAGTTGCTTCAGAGTTTTATAACAAGGCGTTGCAAGAATGTAGAGCAGTGGGAGACACAAGTCTTCTTATCATTCCACCAATGGAAAAAAAAGAATTGAACTTTGTCGATGGAGAAATTCAAGAACGAAAGCCAGATAGTCTTATTACTCAACCACTCAGACTAGAAATTATCTGTGTTATCAGCGAAGCAACTAAGCATTTATTCGATGACTGTACCAAGCGATTAATGAGGAATGCTGTTATTCAAATGGCAGAAGAAATACACAAGCCGCTCTGTCTTACATCATTTGGGAAAGCACACGCAAACACAGCTCAGAGTTACGAATCCCTCGGATCAACACAACACAATTTGGGCGACCTAGCTTCAGCACTTCAGTCGAAACAGCATGCTCTAAGTATCAGAGTTGAACTGTTTGGAAAAGAACACCCAGACACAGCAAGGAGTTATGAATCACTCGGAGCAACACAGCACGATCTGGGCGACTTTGCTTCAGCGCTTCAATCCAAACACCATGCACTCGACATACGTATTAAACTGTTTGGAGAAAAACACGCAGACACAGCCAGGAGTTACGAGTCACTCGGAGTAACACAGCACCACCAGGGTGACTTTCCCTCAGCGCTTAAGTCCAGACAGCATGCACTCGACATCCGTATTAAACTGTTTGGAGAAGAACACGCAGACACAGCCAGGAGTTACGAGTCACTCGGAGAAACACAGCACCACCAGGGCGAATTTGCTTCAGCGCTTCAGTCCACACAGCATGCACTCGACATCCGTATTAAACTGTTTGGAGAAGAACACGCAGACACAGCCAGGAGTTACGAGTCACTCGGAGCAACACAGCACCACCAGGGCGACTTTGCTTCAGCGCTTCAGTCCACACAGCATGCACTCGACATCCGTATTAAACTGTTTGGAGAAGAACACGCAGACACAGCCAGCAGTTACGAGTCACTCGGAGTAACACAGCACGACCTAGGCGACTTTGCTTCAGCGCTTCAGTCCACACAGCATGCACTCGACATCCGTATTAAACTGTTTCGAGAAGAACACGCAGAAACAGCCAGGAGTTATGACTTACTTGGAAAGACACAGCACGACCTAGGCGACTTTGCTTCAGCGCTTCAGTCCAAACAGCATGCACTCGACATCCGTATTAAACTGTTTGGAGAAGAACACGCAGACACAGCCAGGAGTTACGAGTCACTCGGAGCAACACAGCACCACCAGGGCGACTTTGCTTCAGCGCTTCAGTCCACACAGCACGCACTCGACATCCGTATCAAACTGTTTGGAGAAGAACACGCAGACACAGCCAGGAGTTACGAGTCACTAGGAGCAACACAGAACCACCAGGGCGACTTTGCTTCAGCGCTTCAGTCCACACAGCATGCACTCGACATCCGTATCAAACTGTTTGGAGAAGAACACGCAGACACAGCCAGGAGTTACCAATCACTCGGATTAACAAAGTACAACCTTCGCGACTTTGCTTCAGCGCTCCATTCTGAAGAACACGCACTCGAAATCCTTATTAAACTGTTTGGAGAAGAACACGCAGACACAGCCAAGAGTTATGACTCACTCGGAGTAACAGAGCACGACCTAGGCGACTTTGCTTCAGCGCTTCAGTCCAAACAGCATGCACTCGACATCCGTATTAAACTGTTTGGAGAAGAACACGCAGACACGGCCAAGAGTTATGACTCACTCGGAGTAACAGAGCACGACCTAGGCGACTTTGCTTCAGCGCTTCAGTCCAAACAGCATGCACTCGACATCCGTATTAAACTGTTTGGAGAAGAACACGCAGACACAGCCAGCAGTTACGAGTCACTCGGAGTAACAGAGCACGACCTAGGCGACTTTGCCTCAGCGCTTCAGTCCACACAGCATGCACTCGACATCCGTATTAAACTGTTTGGAGAGGAACACGCAGACACAGCCAGGAGTTACGAGTCACTCGGAGTAACACAGCACGACCTAGGCGACTTTGCTTCAGCGCTTCAGTCCACACAGCATGCACTCGACATCCGTATTAAACTGTTTCGAGAAGAACACGCAGAAACAGCCAGGAGTTATGACTTACTTGGAAAGACACAGCACGACCTAGGGGACTTTGCTTCAGCGCTTCAATCCAAACAGCATGCACTCGACATCCGTATTAAACTGTTTGGAGAAGAACACGCAGACACAGCCAGGAGTTACGAGTCACTCGGAGTAACACAGCACCACCAGGGTGACTTTCCCTCAGCGCTTAAGTCCAAACAGCATGCACTCGACATCCGTATTAAACTGTTTGGAGAAGAACACGCAGATACAGCCAGGAGTTACGAGTCACTCGGAGCAACACAGCACCACCAGGGCGACTTTGCTTCAGCGCTTCAGTCCACACAGCATGCACTCGACATCCGTATTAAACTGTTTGGAGAAGAACACGCAGACACAGCCAGGAGTTACGAGTCACTAGGAGCAACACAGCACCACCAGGGCGACTTTGCTTCAGCGCTTCAGTCCACACAGCATGCACTCGACATCCGTATTAAACTGTTTGGAGAAGAACACGCAGACACAGCCAGGAGTTACCAATCACTCGGATTAACACAGTACAACCTTCGCGACTTTGCTTCAGCGCTCCATTCTGAAGAACACGCACTCGACATCCGTATTAAACTGTTTGGAGAAGAACACGCCGACACAGCCAAGAGTTATGACTCACTCGGAGTAGCAGAGCACGACCTAGGCGACTTTGCTTCAGCGCTTCAGTCCAAACAACATGCACTCGACATCCGTATTAAACTGTTTGGAGAAGAACACGCAGACACAGCCAGCAGTTACGAGTCACTCGGAGTAACACAGCACGACCTAGGCGACTTTGCTTCAGCGCTTCAGTCCAAACAGCATGCACTCGACATCCGTATTAAACTGTTTGGAGAAGAACACGCTGGCACAGCCAGCAGTTACGAGTCACTCGGAGTAACACAGCACGACCTAGGCGACTTTGCTTCAGCGCTTCAGTCCACAGAGCATGCAATTGACATCCGTATTAAACTGTTTGGAGAAGAACACGCAGACACAGCCAGCAGTTACGAGTCACTCGGAGTAACACAGCACGACCTAGGCGACTTTGCTTCAGCGCTTCAGTCCACACAGCATGCACTCGACATCCGTATTAAACTGTTTCGAGAAGAACACGCAGACACAGCCAGGAGTTATGACTTACTTGGAAAGACACAGCACGACCTAGGGGACTTTGCTTCAGCGCTTCAATCCAAACAGCATGCACTCGACATCCGTATTAAACTGTTTGGAGAAGAACACGCAGACACAGCCAGGAGTTACGAGTCACTCGGCGTAACACAGCACCACCAGGGTGACTTTCCCTCAGCGCTTAAGTCCAAACAGCATGCACTCGACATCCGTATTAAACTGTTTGGAGAAGAACACGCAGACACAGCCAGGAGTTACGAGTCACTCGGAGCAACACAGCACCACCAGGGCGACTTTGCTTCAGCGCTTCAGTCCGCACAGCATGCACTCGACATCCGTATTAAACTGTTTGGAGAAGAACACGCAGACACAGCCAGGAGTTACGAGTCACTAGGAGCAACACAGCACCACCAGGGCGACTTTGCCTCAGCGCTTCAGTCCACACAGCATGCACTCGACATCCGTATTAAACTGTTTGGAGAAGAACACGCAGACACAGCCAGGAGTTACCAATCACTCGGATTAACACAGTACAACCTTCGCGACTTTGCTTCAGCGCTCCATTCTGAAGAACACGCACTCGACATCCGTATTAAACTGTTTGGAGAAGAACACGCAGACACAGCCAAGAGTTATGACTCACTCGGAGTAACAGAGCACGACCTAGGCGACTTTGCTTCAGCGCTTCAGTCCAAACAGCATGCACTCGACATCCGTATTAAACTGTTTGGAGAAGAACACGCAGACACAGCCAAGAGTTATGACTCACTCGGAATAACAGAGCACGACCTAGGCGACTTTGCTTCAGCGCTTCAGTCCAAACAGCATGCACTCGACATCCGTATTAAACTGTTTGGAGAAGAACACGCAGACACAGCCAGCAGTTACGAGTCACTCGGAGTAACACAGCACGACCTAGGCGACTTTGCTTCAGCGCTTCAGTCCACACAGCATGCACTCGACATCCGTATTAAACTGTTTGGAGAAGAACACGCAGACACAGCCAGCAGTTACGAGTCACTCGGAGTAACACAGCACGACCTAGGCGACTTTGCTTCAGCGCTTCAGTCCACACAGCATGCACTCGACATCCGTATTAAACTGTTTCGAGAAGAACACGCAGACACAGCCAGGAGTTATGACTTACTTGGAAAAACACAGCACGACCTAGGCGACTTTGCTTCAGCGCTTCAGTCCAAACAGCATGCACTCGACATCCGTATTAAACTGTTTGGAGAAGAACACGCAGAAACAGCCAGGAGTTACCAATCACTCGGATTAACACAGTACAACCTTCGCGACTTTGCTTCAGCGCTCCATTCTGAAGAACACGCACTCGACATCCGTATTAAACTGTTTGGAGAAGAACACGCAGACACAGCCAGCAGTTACGAGTCACTCGGAGTAACACAGCACAAAGTAGGCGACTTTGCTTCAGCGCTTCAGTCCAAACAGCATGCACTCGACATCCGTATTAAACTGTTTGGAGAAGAACACGCAGACACAGCCAGGAGTTACGAGTCACTCGGCGTAACACAGCACCACCAGGGCGACTTTGCTTCAGCGCTTCAGTCCAAACAGCATGCACTCGACATCCGTATTAAACTGTTTGGAAAGGAACACGCAGATACAGCCAGGAGTTACCAGTCACTCGGATTAACACAGTACAACCTTCGCGACTTTGCTTGAGCACTTTATTCTGAAGAACACGCACTCGACGTTCGTCGTAAACTGTTTGGAGAAGAACACGCAGACACAGCCAGGAGTTATGACTCACTCGGAAAAACACAGCACGACCTAGACGACTTTGCTTCAGCGCTTCAGTGCAAACAGCATGCACTCGACATCCGTATTAAACTGTTTGGAGAAGAACACGCAGACACAGCCAGGAGTTACGAGTCACTCGGCGTAACACAGCACCACCAGGGCGACTTTGCCTCAGCGCTTCAGTCCAAACAGCATGCACTCGACATCCGTATTAAAATGTTTGGAGAAGAACACGCAGACACAGCCAGGAGTTAGGAGTCACTCGGCGTAACACAGCACCACCACGGCGACTTTGCCTCAGCGCTTCAGTGCAAACAGCATGCACTCGACATCCGTATTAAACTGTTTGGAGAAGAACACGCAGACACAGCCAAGGAGTTATGACTCACTCGGAGTAACACAGCACCACCAGGGCGACTTTGCTTCAGCGCTTCAGTCCACACAGCATGCACTTGACATCCGTATTAAACTGTTTGGAGAAAAACACGCAGAAACAGGAAGGAGTTATGACTTACTTAGAAAAACACAGCACGACCTAGGCGACTTTGCTTCAGCGCTTCAGTCCAAACAGCATGCACTCGACATCCGTATTAAACTGTTTGGAACGGAACACGCAGAAACAGCCAGGAGTTACCAATCACTCGGATTAACACAGTACAACCTTCGCGACTTTGGTTCAGCGCTCCATTCTGAAGAACACGCACTCAACATCCGTATTAAACTGTTTGGAGAAGAACACGCAGACACAGGTAGAAGTTACGAGTCACTCGGAGTAACACAGCACCACCAGGGCGACTTTGTTTCAGCACTTTAGTCCACACAGCATGCACTCGACATCCGTATTACACTGTTTGGAGAAGAACACGCAGAGACAGCCAGGAGTTATGACTTACTTGGAAAAACACAGCACGACCTAGGCGACTTTGCCTCAGCGCTTCAGTCCAAACAGCATGCACTCGACATCCGTATTAAACTGTTTGGAACGGAACACGCAGACACAGCCAGGAGTTACCAATCACTCGGATTAACACAGTACAACCTTCGCGACTTTGCTTCAGCGCTACATTCTGAAGAACACGCACTCGACATCCGTATTAAACTGTTTGGAGAAGAACACGCAGACACAGCCAAGAGTTATGACTCACTCGGAGTAACAGAGCACGACCTAGGCGACTTTGCTTCAGCGCTTCAGTCCAAACAGCATGCACTCGACATCCGTATTAAACTGTTTGGAACGGAACACGCAGAAACAGCCAGGAGTTACCAATCACTCGGATTAACACAATACAACCTTCGCGAAATTGCTTCAGCGCTCCATTCTGAAGAACACGCACTCGACATCCGTATTAAACTGTTTGGAGAAGAACACGCAGACACAGCCAGCAGTTACGAGTCACTCGGAGGAACACAGCACAAAGTAGGCGACTTTGCTTCAGAGCTTCAGTCCAAACAGCATGCACTCGACATCCGTATTAAACTGTTTGGAGAAGAACAGGCAGATACAGCCAGGAGTTACGAGTCACTCGGCGTAACAGAGCACCACCAGGGCGACTTTGCCTCAGCGCTTCAGTCCAAACAGCATGCACTCGACATCCGTATTAAACTGTTTGGAAAGGAACACGCAGATACAGCCAGGAGTTACCAGTCACTCGGATTAACACAGTACAACCTTCGCGACTTTGCTTCAGCGCTTCATTCTGAAGAACACGCACTCGACGTTCGTCGTAAACTGTTTGGAGAAGAACACGCAGACACAGCCAGGAGTTATGACTCACTCGGAAAAACACAGCACGACCTAGACGACTTTGCTTCAGCGCTTCAGTCCAAACAGCATGCACTCGACATCCGTATTAAACTGTTTGGAGAAGAACACGCAGACACAGCCAGGAGTTACGAGTCACTCGGCGTAACACAGCACCACCAGGGCGACTTTTCCTCAGCGCTTCAGTCCAAACAGCATGCACTCGACATCCGTATTAAACTGCTTGGTGAAGAACACGCAGACACAGCCAAGAGTTATGACTCAGTCAGAGTAACACAGCACGACCTAGGCGAATTTGCTTCAGCGCTTTAGTCCAGACAGCATGCACTCGACATCCGTATTAAACTGTTTGGAGAAGAACACGCAGACACAGCCTGGATTTGACTCACTCGGAAAAACACAGCACGACCTAGCCGACTTTGCGTCAGCGCTTCAGTCCAAACAGCATGCACTCGACATCCGTATTAAACTGTTTGGAAAGGAGCACGCAGACACAGGCAGGAGTTACCAATCACTCGGATTAACACAGTACGTTCGTTGCTTCGCGCGCGGACCTTGGCAGCTTATTCCATAGGAAAGGAGCAGCTAGCAGGAAAGCTCCGTCACCCAATGTTTTCTTAGTTTTCACACTTGGTCCTTCCGGCAAATGACCATTATGGTTGCGCCTCAAAGGGTAGGACGAAGGCCGTTGAATACTAATTAAATCTGAAAGGTACTTAGGTGATAGGCCATGCAGAATTTTAAAAGTTATCAAGAGTATCTTATAATGTATCCTGAAGCGCACTGGTAACCAATGTAGTTCAGCGAGTAGAGGTGTAATATGAAAGAACGTATGCGCACGATATATAAGTCTCACACTTGTATTCATAACACGTTGCAATTTCATAATTTGATATTCTGGGATTCTGTACAAAAGGCTATTACAATAATCCAGTCTACTACTAATGGAAGCATGAACTAATTTCTCAGTAGATTTCCTGGATAAAGATTTCCTAATATGACATATATTGTATAAATAATAGAAAGCACTGCTACAGGTCTTTGTAATGTGAGCTCCCATATCCAGATGCGTATCGAACCATGTGCCTAGATTGCGCATGCACGCAGAGGCTTCAGGAGAGACTTCAGTCTGCCCAATCTTGGTGCTTTGGATTGAAACTTTTGAGAGCTGCTGACGTGTACCTATGATCAGGAACTCAGTCTTGTCACCACTGAGCATCAGCTGATCCTCCCTCATCCATGCTCGGACATCGCAGATGCACTTTTGCATGGCTGATACAGCATTGACTTCACTGGAAGAGTCAGGGGGCTTAAATGACAAATACAACTGTGTATCGTCAGCGTAGTATGGACCGAGGGCAGATGCTGTTTAAGAATCTGGAACAGCTTTAGCTCACATAGATGAGTAAGCACTATTTCTATCGCCTTCACACTTGTGCAAGGAAATGAGTATGTAGCTATCAAGATACCATAGGGTAGACTGCACACTATGATTCCAGATCTGTTATGATGTGACATTCTATGTACACTGAGGTAACAGAACAGAAAAACATTAATTTTTTTTTTATCAATAACATGAGTACTGGGGTGAATCAGTGGAAAACAAATCACACCGGAAAAAAAAAAACATTTGGGGGTATTGTTAAATTGTACTTATCATAATGATTTCAAGTTGACTATCTGAAAATTTGAAAACAATAATATTATAGGATAATGGCCTGCAAATGGTAGAGTTGTTGTAAAATTGTAACTTATTGAAATCACAAACAGAGTCCGGGAAGCTTAGAGCTCACCAAGCTGGTTATACAAGTATGTTACAAATATCTTCCTCTATGTCTATATCTGTGTAACACCCCAAATATGGTGAGTCTGTAGGTTATGATAATGTGAACTAAATATTGTGGATTGCAGTTCAGCAATGGAAAAGGCCTGGTCAAGCATATCAATAAGAAGTTCACATTATTTGATAAACAGAAAACTGAATTTTTAAATACTCTTTTAGGAACCTTGTAACTCTCATGAGTGTAGAGGATAGATTTGATCCTCACAATATAGGGGTTATTAGTTGATCGAATATCAAATTCTCCAAACTAACATCATAAGAATTGTATGGCAGACAGTAAGCAGAATTGCTTGTGCGATCTTGGGAGTTAAAAGACCTTAGCTCACATCTTTTCTTATGAAGTTTTTGTTATGAATACCAAGATTTTAATAAAGTAAAGATTGTGGATACAGGGAATGAGTCAAAAAAAAAAAAAACCCTGGCCAATACAAAGTGTATGTTGACAAATTTTCTTCCCTCTCAACTCAGCAAAGAAAATTACATTACCTACAAAAATTCTTTCTGTAGATAATGTATTTAATCTCTTGGTTACCATTTAAAGTTTGCAGAATAAATTCCTTTTAGAACATAGCTAGCAGAGCCGCGCAATCAAGTTCAGTAAACGTAAGCGTGCTCAAAATTCTGATAGTGCACGCTGATAGCGTGAGCAAATCGCTTCGCCAGAAATTTTTTTTTTCATGCAAGTGGCCATTGTTAGGGTGGGGAAAAATAATATATTTCGCGAAAATAATGGATACAAACAGAGACTCGGCCTACTAGTCCCAAAACGAAGACAATTTTTCGACCTTTTCCCTTGGGCTAGAGTTCTTAAATGAGGCAGGAAAGGAGAAAAACAACGGAAAAGGAGACTCGGCATCAGCGCCATCACGATTCGCTTCAATTGATATTGTTGTCCGTTTTTCGCACTGGATTTGATGCACAATTCGACCGGCTATGTTCTAAAACAGTTGGTTCATGCTTTCAGCTGTGCACTATCGAGTTATGGAGCAAGTGGGAAGTTTGGAGAGTACTCAAGAAGCTAGAGTTACCCTTGGCTATTGCCTCGGGCAACTCTTACACTTCTTTCGTGCTCACCAAACTTCCCGCGTGCTCCATAACTCGATAGTGCACGCTAAAGCATGAACCAATTGTTAATTGGCATGCAGCAGAGTCTGTGGGAAAATGAAAGAAGGATGGAGGATCCTAGAAAAACATTTATTTCTGTTCAAAGCACTTTGAGACATTGCTTTACAGCCAACTTTTATTATAATGTTTTGATGATTCTGTAAAAATATAAATATAGCTGTACCCCTCTGCACAGGTGTTTATGACTCCCACCATGCCTTCAGAACTGTAATTTAAAATTCCAATTTGGCTGATTAAGTTATTTACAAAACATTCCCGATGAAAGTTGACCACCTGGATATAAATTGGCTTATAATTTATCAATTCTCTCTAGCCCTTAAGTGGGAAACTTTGCAGATTAATGATAAACAAAGTGTTTCTCCTACTTCCTGCCCTAGAATCTCTCACCTTATCCTCTTCTCATGTCTATTCGATACCCCTCCCACACCCCTCCCACACCCCTCGTACACCCCTCCCATTTCTCTTCCAACCCTTTTAGCTCCCTATTTCCTTGAGATCCCATTCATTTCACTATTCCACTAAATCTTATAATTTGAAACTAGGAAATTTCTTGTAACCAACCTAATTTTCTTCAAATTAGACAAACAGAACCTACCTTGTTTTTCAGATGTTGTAGTAAAGATAACAATAAACTGGGTACTTGAAGCACCGTGAAATACCTCCTGGAAACTTTCACGCATCTGTAGTAAGTCCAAGTGGAGACCAGAAAGATACGTTTGCACTCGCGATTGATCAGCTTCGATTATTAAGAAATTCGCTTTGTCACTCAGAAAAGTCAGAGATTGATAAACCAACTTTTGATCAATATATGTATGTGGCTAAAGAAGCATTCAAAGTTCTTGGTGTCAAGACTGACCCAACTGATGCCATTGGTGGTTTGACAGAGTCCGACTTTCCCACGAAAGAGGTTCGCAGTTTGGAGCAAGGTATCAGTCAGGAGCTTCGAGTGCTACACGAATTTCTCAAAGGCGAGAGTATAAACGAATTAATAGCAGTGAAGGACAAAGTTGACGGTAGAGGAAGTAGGGAAGACATTGCTTTGTTGGAGCGAAAGATTGATGACTTAAAACTAGAAATTACTCAAGACCAGAAAGGTAAAAAATTACAGCTTTTCTTTAGCTATATGAGAAATTTCAAGAAAGTTTGGTACCTTAAACACTCTATTTCTATCTCCCCAGCCTAAAGATACAGACAGAACTCGCCTCTTAGTGCGTTTCGAGATTCAAATAAGTAACGCGACCGTTCAAGAACTGTTCCCTCAAATAGGCCAATAGGTCGACTATGGAATCCACCATTCTAAGTATGAATAATAATTATTTAATAACCTTGTTTCACACGCACTGATTCTCAACGAGCAATTCACAAACAGCTGCCGCCTCGGTTGTCGCGAAAAAGATCATTATGCATGCATTTGGTCTATCATGTTAACAATTTCAGATTAAATTCAATGCAATTAGCATTTGATTTACAGTCCTTTATTATTACACAGAATACTCATCATGATTGACACTATTCTTTGCCATTTTAAAGATTCAACGGTATTGCCTCCGCCATCATGTCTTCCTCCGATGGTTCCACATTTCGCTGGCCGCCAAAGAGAGTGTGAAGACATTATCGGTCACCTGAGTTCCACATCCACTCGAATCTTGTCGATATGGGGCTCACCTGGTTTTGGAAAAACCTCTGTGGCAACTGCTGTGGGACAAAAACTCCAGGATAAAGAATCTCCCGTCTATAGCTACTTCTTCTCCTTATGAGGGCTAAACTCATAAACTGATCTAATATCCAAGCTTTTTAGCTTTTTCAGTAGAACTTTAAAAGATGAACTACCTCAGCAGCTACCGATGGACGAAGATCTTTTCAAAATTTTTCCTGAGATTTCGGACGAGTTTGTGATGATTCTTGACAATGCTGATGACTTACTTAAAAGTGCAGCACCCAACGTGAAGAAAAATGTTATACAGTTTCTTCAAGACATTCTGAGTCGAACCACGAAGGTAACTATTGTTATTACCACAAGGGAATCACTTGAATTTATGAACGTGCATTTTGAAGGCCACCATGCAGTGAGAATAGGGTCATTAGATGAGTCCTTCTCTCAATTGTTAGTGGGTGAGTTACTTTCAAACGCTATTACCACATCTGATCGTGAAGAAATTGTGAAAATCTGCGGGCATGTACCTTTGGCCATTAAGTTGTTGTGTTCCACCATTTCTGAAGACAACACTCAACCGAGTCAGTCTCTTGAGGAATGGAAAAAATCTGTAGAAAGAAACATTGTGGATCTGTTGGACAATCCAGACTATCCTAGTAATCTGAGACTAAAATTTTTATTCAAATCGTCTTTTGTAAGACTTTCAGTACAGGAGAAAGAGGCGCTCTTGTCTCTAAGTATTATATCAGAGGATTTTAACCTATCGGTAGCTGCAACTGTCATGGGTATTAAAACAAACCTTGAGGCCAAAAAGATGTTGCATAGGCTTCGGAGGATATCGCTACTCGACTCTGGTTCCAAACCTGATTCATTTTCGATGCATAAACTGCTTCAGTCCTTTGTTAGAGAAAGAGGAGAAGATGAAATGAAACAGTGCTGAGTTCAAAAGCGCGCTTTTATGCATTTTACGTTTCTCTTTTTTAGAAGTTGAACGAACAGTTCTTGACAGGACATTCAATGCCAGCATTTGTTGAGTTCTATGAAGAGAAGCAAAATATCGTTCAGAGTCTAACAGAAAGTTTTTCAGATCCTAAGACATGTGACACTGTTTTTGGTGTTTTGATAAAAGCAGAGATATTCTTAGATTCCCTTTTCTAGTGCGAAGGAGAAGTCGTTGACAAAATTTACGAATCAGCAATCAATGCGGTGAAGAAGCTTGGAAAAGGCAATTTTCACAAACAGTTAATGGTTTCGCTGGCTTTTGGTGAAATGTATTGGGGCACAGAAGGAAGAACAATGAAGCTGCTTTCCGAAGCCGGGGACGAGCAAGCGTCATGTTCTCTCTCGGCAGAACATAGAGGAAAACTCATTTGTTACAGAGGCGTCTGTCAAGTGGCTTCTAGAAAAACAGAGGATGGAATACGAAGCTTAGAAGAAGCTCTTTCGTCACTGTCTGGCGATGCTGAACAGAGAATTGCTATTTGTCATCGTTTCAAAAAACAATATTCAGTTGCGTCTGAGTTTTATAAGAACGCTTTGCAAGAATGTGGAGCAGTTGTAGACATGAGTCTTTTTATTATTCCTACAATGGAAAACAAAGAAGTCAACATTCTCGAAAAAGAAATCAAAAACGAAAGCCAGATACTCATCCGGTCAGGTTAGAAATTATTTGTGTTGTTGGCTCAGTAACAAATCATTTTTTTTGATAAATATACCGAGAACTCAATGAGCAATGCTGTAATCCAAATAGCAACAGAATTACAGAAACCGACATTACAGAGATCACTCGGCCTTTGGAAATTTCAGCGCAATGTCTGTGATACACTCCAGAGTGTGTTTATCATCAAGAAGCAATTAAATTGTCTGCTGCAAGTATCAGCTATCATGAAATGGCCATTACGGAAAATGGAAACGTAGAATCAGAGACTCAGCCGAAACTTGATGAGAATCTAGGGTTACACGAGCATCAAGAAGAGCTTCTAAGGAGTTACTTCGACCATGGCGGGAATCTGTTCAAACTGCAAATATATCCTGAGGCCCAGATATTTTATAATCGTGCACTATGAATACAAGTTAAACTGTTTGGAGAAGAACACCCAGACACAGCTCAGAGTTACCAATTACTCGGAGTAACACAGCACGAGTTGGGCGACTTTGCTTCAGCGCTTCAGTCCAAACAGCGCGGACTTGACATCCGAGTTAAACTGTTTGGAGAAGAACACCTAGACACAGCGAGCAGTTACGAAACACTCGCAGCAACACAGCACGAGTTGGGCGACTGCTTCAGCGCTTCAGTCAACACAGCGCGGACTTGACATCTGAGTTAAACTTTTTGGAGAAGAACACCCAGACACATTGAGGAGTTACCAATCACTCGGAGCAAAACAGCACGAGTTGGGCGACTTTGCTTCGTCGCTTCACTCGGAACAACGCGGAGTCGACATCCAAGTTAAGCTGTTTGGAGTAGAACACCCAGACACAGCGAGGAGTTATCATTCAGTCGGAATAACACAGTACAAGCTTGGCGACTTTGCTTCAGCGCTTCAGTCAACACAGCGCGGACTTGACATTCAAGTTAAACTGTTTGGAGAAGAACATCCAGACATAGCGAGGAGTTACCAATCACTCGGAGTAACACAGCACGAGTTGGGCGACTTTGCTTCAGCGCTTCAGTCCAAACAGCGTGGACTTGACATCCAAGTGAAACTGTTTGGAGAAGAACACCAAGACACAGCGAGGAGTTACGAATCACTTGGTTTAACACAGACTTTCTTGGGCGACTTTGCTTCAGCTTTTCAGTGAATACAGCGTGCATTTGCCATCCAAACTACACTGTCTGGAGAAGAACACCCAGACACTGCCTAGAGTTCGAGTACGAATCACTCAGAGTAACAAAGCACGATTTTGACGACTTTGCTTCAGCGCACAACACGACCTCGCACAATTGCAACTCGTTACTTTTAAAGCGCTTCAACTACCCATAGATCATTACATTGAAAAACACCCAAAAATTCAGAACACATTTAAATCGCTATCCACGACCTTTGCCGCTATGATGCGATCCCTTCTCTCACATGACATTTTGTAAACACCCTTTTTTCACCTTTTTTTCAAATACGTCACTGTGGTTGATCGCTTTAGAAAGTGACGAAAACTTGTTCGATTCTGCAGGCCAGGAACATGTTTGAGAACTTGAATCGCCTATCGTGCTTTGTGAAGTTTTGCTGCCCCATTCTGAATGGAAAAAATTAAAGAATATTTTTAGCTTGGCCTCATGGGGGGGAATGAGAGATAATCCCAAATCAAAATTCTAACATTTAGTTACACTTGATAACTTGAAATTACTTTGCGATTATTGCTAAAGCTTTAAGTTAAAATGTTTTCAAAATGTGCCGGAGAAGTACAAAATTAATCGAATGGTCTAAAGACATCCTTTGCACATTTGTCACGACAAGTAAGTGATAGTTAGTGGATCCAAGCAGGTTTTTCCATTTACACTGATCTTGTCTTGCGGAACGATCTTCTTCTTCAGGGAAGATAGTCGCTCAATTTCCTGGAGTTGACTACATGTGCTACAAACCGGTCAGTCAGTCGGTCATTCAAGGTAGTTTTGGTTTTATCAACTGAGTTGATAATGTAAATTGGCCACCACAAGGAGTTTCAGAGGTGACGTTTGGAGCGTTAGCCGGAGCAAATGTCGCTCAGTCAGTCAGAGTCGTTCGGTCAGTCAGTCAGTCAGTCCGTCGCTCAGTCAGTTGGCTCGTTACTCGCACAAAATTCACGCAAACGAAAAGATTGAAAACAAAAATGTGAACGTTCGAAAAGGAAAAATTTAAGACCTTTTTACCTCAAAGTTAAGTTAATTGCAAGTAAGTTAGGCTTTTCACTTTCTCTATACACCGTGAATTACAAGCTTTTGTAATTGATTGACAACTTGATTCTAACAGCCTGCAGGCCACCTCTGACTCGTTTTCAACCTTCTTACATTATCAGACGTTTAACTTCTGTCTTAGTAGCTGTTAGAGCAATGAAAGATTTCACAGGCACTGGCTGAGAAGAAAATCAACATGAACTATCTTCACCTCAGACCACATTTTATTGCAAAGAGGTATACGACCTTAATTACACATCTAATTAGTGGCTTTAAAATACGACTTCTTCGAAAATATTAGCAGAGTGTAAACAGAAAAGAGACATCTAACAAGTTTCAATAATAATAACAATTACAATAATACACGTTCAGCTTTTTTTATAAATAAGTTAATCAGTTATCAACTCAGGCCAGCTACTGTCATTAAAAGCCAATTGCTGCAGTGAGGCTGTACACCATTTATTGTTATACTTTTTTATAGATCTTTTATTTACAATGTTATTCGTCGGTCGAGAAGATCAACTTGACAAAGCCGTCTTCACTTTCCAGCGGCTGAGCACAGAATGGGCATATGGCCTGAAAAGCATCACAGCCATGAGGAATGGGAAGTTGTTGCCAAAACCTGCATCAAAAGGATAAAAAAAAAAAAAACACCACTTTATTATCGATTCTCCCTCATGAACGAGACACGTTGATGTTATCTGTGAGAAGTTAACAGTTCATTAACAGTTCATTCCGCCGCCTGGTTAGCTCAATTGGGAGAGCGCCGGACTGCTGTGCGGGAGGTCGAGAGTTCAATACCGGCCGGACCAACACTCAGGGTCTTAAAATTAACTGAGAAGAATATGCTTCCTTTCTTTAACATCAAGAAATGGTTAGATATTCTAGTCTTCTCGGATAGGGACGAATAAATGGAGGTCCCGTCTCCTGCAGGGTTGGGGTAGGAGACGTTAATTTCCCACGCACGAGATTACTGTGTGATGGATGTCCTCCCAGGGGTGGGTTGGGTGGGTAGTTACATGGCCGTTCTGAGAACCACTTCTGTGAAAACGCCCCTGTCTAAAGATTATTATCTATTCTATCTATTCTATTCTTCATAAACATCTGTTGACCTTTTTACGTACTCCAAGATCAAAATATCAATTCTCTAAACTGTCTGTTCTAAATTTCTCACAATTTCAGCTCTGAGAATTTGGTATTCAATCAAACAAAATTCCCCTTATCAATATTTTTCTTTCTTCTCACCTAGCTCTTCTCTGCTTTAGAATGTACTGTTATTGTTAGGGGAAATTCCTTTGTTCACTCGGTGGAATACAAGGGTTAAGTTAGTATTTTGGCTGACAAAGTGTCTCGTATAGGATTGGAACTCTGTTAAACTTCACTATCAAACTGATAAAATATTGGTAAAGTTTTACTGTTACATAGTGTGACTTTACAGGTTACAGGTTACTTTACATATTATAAACCATTTTTTTGGTTCAAATAGCTTACAAAAGGTCTTAGGGAGGAACTCTAACCAGAGAAAGACAAATTGAACTCTTTCAGATGCAACTGTTCTTCAGTTGCTAGGGTATCTCATTCTGGAGCAGCAGGGAACCTCACCTTACTGTTTCCTCCGAGCAAACATGTCCACAAGGTACAAAAGCATGTGTAGCAGCAGGCTCTCCCTGATTGAATGCAGGTTCTTTTCCAATACTCAGTGGCACATACCTGCTGACCTGGTGAAGCAATGGAAATTGTGGATGTTGCTTGACACTAGCTAGCTTAAAAGTAAGATGGATGCCTTTGGTGTCAAATATTTTCCACAGTGGCCAGCCAGCATGCTGATGGAATATTTTCTACGCCCCCTCCTCTCCCCACTACAGGTTGTCATAACCCTTCCACCCACCCAAGAGGCAGTAATTTCCAGGCACCCTTTGACAATGACTAAATCAGTGGATGGGAATAGTGAGCCTGTGGGTGGGGTAGGGGAATCCTTGTAACACCCACTATATACTAAGTACTCAGGAGTGAAATGACTGTCACTAAACTACCCTTAAACCCTGAGATCCACTGCAAAATAGCTGAGATGTTCCACAGGAGCTTGCCCTGACCAAATTGAAGAGCCCACTATGTTTCTGGCAATAAACCCTTTGATTCCCAAGATCTCCTAATCAGTTCTCCTTACCATCTGCCATATAAATTCTTATAATATTAGTTTGAAGAAATTGGTTTTGGATCAATTAATAACCTCCTTTGAACTGATATTTTTTCTTTATTCTCACAACATGTCTGCTTGATAATGCTTTGACACCGTAATGAGAAATTCTCTCTTGGTCACTCAAGAGAGTAAAGGATTAAACTGCATTAAACTGTCTAAATTTTTCCTTAAGAATCCTTGTAGAAAATTTTCTCATAATTCTATAAAATATAAAATTCATTTGAGATTGTAGGAAAAGTTTTTTTCTTAATCTCCTCTTCTTGTCAAAATGTTTCTTATGCCAGGTTTTATTACCTGTAAACAAACTGGACAAGTTCTTTTGTCTGCAAGATTTCTCTCAGGTGAATTCCATGAATGAACACCATGTAAATGACCACACTTGAGGTAAACATATGGCTGTGCATTGGTCACATTGCTAGAGGGCTGAAAACAAAGAAATATTACAGGAAAATTAAAAGGGAGAAGGGTGTCAATGATATTACATTAATCCTTCCTATCCATACAAATGTACATCAGTATGGATGTTTTCCACTCTGTTCTCCATACATTCTCTTTGGTACTGACATGACAGGTACTTCCCCTAAGGATTGGGGTGAGTTTTGCATATCACTTCCCTCCCTCCCTCCCCAAATAAACATGCATCACTAAAAATAAATAATACTGCTGCAACAAAGATTCAATAAAAAACAGCAAAGGAACAACCTCAGTCTTACCTCTGATTGACTTGGAAATCTTAACGTTGTGAGACCCACAGGACACTGAGGGCGAGAAGCATTTAGGCACTCCCTCATTTTGTCAATTGTTTCCAAGGTCTACAGGTTTGAATGGAAAAATTACAGTTAAGTCTCAATTGTTTAGTTTTGCCATATCTAAATTCCAGCTTATTAAATCATGTCACTTCCTTCCAAAATAAATATTATACCAATAATAATTACATCTATTGAGTGGAAACCATTCTGAAAATCTGTTCTAAAATACAATGGTCCTACAATAATTATAAATTAGAAGAAATCTATTTTTGTATATAAATTTAAAATTTAAATGCAATGGATTTATCTTGCACCCTTTGTGGCATTACAGATATCTTTATCAAAAAACTTTTCTGATGTGAAATACATGGAAGTAATCATCATGTCCTTAATTCATCACTAAATAAAGTTAAACTTGCATTTATTGAAGGCTCTCAATCAATTAAATTATGAAGGGTTAAAAATGTCAAAAGGCAAATTATACAATCACTGTGATACCAAAGTGATGGAACAACCCCATTAAGGGAACACCTCCAGGAGACAGAAAATTTGGTTCTGTCCTGGTGTACCGGTTCACAAGGGAATTACCATTGTTCTTTCTTTGTTTAGGAGTCATTGATTAGCTGTTGTGTATTGTTCGGTCTTTTGTATCGGCTCTCGTGAACCGGTACATGAGGACAGAACCGAAAATTTGGTCAGCTCCTAGAAACAAATTATTTATTATCTTGATTAAAGGGTGTCTATGTCTCTATTAAGACAACTTTTTTTCCAGTTTAGAAAGTGTTCCCTAAATGAAGTCATAATGGAAAAATTGAATTAAAGGTTGATGGTGAAGAATAATTTTGTGAAGCAAAAGACAGAGAAACATACAGGCATTTCCTTTATAGCTTCAGCTGATCTCCATAGTAACACAGCTCCACAGAGATCAATCAATGACCCATCAAGTAAATCATTGGACTCATCTTCAACCTAAACAAGAATAAGTGTTATTAACCCTCTACACCCTAACATCAGTATGCATATTCTCCATACTGTTTTCTATACATTTCCTAGGGTGCTGACAAGGAGAATTTGTTTAACAATCAAAACCTTCCTCCTTTACACCCTAACATCAGTATGCATATTCTCCATACTGTTCTCCACTCATTTCTGAAAGTGCTAATCAGGAAAATTTGTTTAACAATCAAGAGCTTCTTTAGTTGGTAATCATTTCTTTTATTTTCTCATGATTCAGGGGAGATATTAGAGGTTATTTACTCTTAGAGGTCAGATGGCCATTTACATGTTTGAAGGGTGAAAAGGGTTATTGGTGCTATTGATATTATTGACACATTGTGATCATAGCAATAATAAATAATAAATAATAATAATAAGTAATTTAGCAATGGACATCCACTGGGTGGCTCTTCTTGTCCACTGTTTCCAGATCGAATTGGAATTTGGAATGTTGGTTTTGCAGAGAGAGGAAAACCGGAGGACCTGGAGAAAAACCCTCCGAGCAAGGACGAGAACCAACAACAAACTCAACCGACATGTGACACCGGGTTCGGGAATCGAACCCGAGCCACAGTGGTAGGAGGCGAGTGCTCTCACCACTGCGCCATCCCTGCAATGATTTCCTGCCAGGTGCTATATAACCTACTAAGGTAGCATCATTACTCAGTCCTTTAACCTTTTGGCAGTGACTGGTTGAAACTGATGGCAACATAACAATAAACAGAGGTCTATCTATCAGTTAGTACTGTAAACTACTGGAACTTACAGTCTTCCCTTTCTCAGTGGTCGACCGTGTTCTACGAAGTCCATATACATTCCCACATACTGATATTTCACACCATATTGTGGGCTGACAAGAAGGACCACCCTTGGCATTCATTAGACGAATGCCATTGGTGGTCAGACCATCCATCAAATTCTCGTCATTTTGCCACTTGGGGGCTTTTTCCTGTTGAGCAAAATCACGATGTAACTACTTTGACAAAAAAAAAAGATGTTCTTCTGCATTAATGCCTTACAAACACTGCATTCAAACTCCAGCAGAATAAAAATGACTTGAACTTGTAGGACTAAAGCATTGCAAAATAGAGTAAAGTTTAAAAAATGCCAATTTCTGCTTTAATAAAAATGAGTATAACAAGAATCAAGTATTTTTTTTAAAAAAATTTATTGAGATGTATATTTTTATTTTGAAAAAGTAAAGTTTTGAACTTACTCCTAAAAATATATTACTAGATTTATCAAAACCAGCTGCAAACACCCTGGCAGTATAAGGTGGTTCTCTATCGACGACAATGCGACAAGCATATCTGGAGATAGTGCTCTTGTGTGTGTCTGGGTTCAAATCTGAAAGCTTATTTCCAGGAGCTGTGTCAGTCACCACAAAGTCTATTTTAGAATCAGCAGAACGGCCAATCTGCAAAAAAAGAAAAAAAAGTCCAGTAAAAACTGAATTCTATACTGTTCATCTAGCTATGATAATCCTCATTGTAAACCTAAAACTTAATATTACACAAAAAGTCTCCAAATGGTAACAGGTATCTCTCACAGTGACCCAGATAGTGTCAATGCAAAATACACTGTGTAGACATCTACGTACACATCACTTTGCTTTGTAGTTACTGGTAAGTTTAACTTTCATACTTTCTTGAATTTATACATAGTGCCAATGCAAAATACACTTACAAGTCACTTTCCTTTGTAGTTACTGGTAAGTTTAACTTTCATACTTTCTTGAATTTATACATAGTGCCAATGCAAAATACACGTACACGTCACTTTGCTTTGTAGTTACTGGTAAGTTTAACTTTCATACTTTCTTGAATTTCTACATAGTGCCAATGCAAAAATACACACACATGTCAATTATTTGCCTTGCCCTTCGGCTTCGGCAAATAATTCATCTACTCGCCATGGACAAATCACAATATTTTGCTCAACCTCGTCCAATAATTGTTAAACATTTGTTGAATAATCTGCCTAGATTGGGATCTCCACCTTGTCGAGGTGGGGTGGCTTGCTCTCCCCAGTGACCCCTAGAGCTATGTTGGCTGGAGTCTTGCACTCCTGGCAGGGACACCCATGCCAAAAAGGTCGAAGGGTAGGGGCCAGACAAAGAGTGATCCCACTGGCCCTCTAGGTTGGGAGTTGAGCAGAGGGGTGATAACCCTCTCCTGTAAAAAAAAAAAGAATTATTACAGAAACCAGAAGCAGAGTGAATTCACTATTTTAAAGGGGAACTGTGGCAGTACCTCATAAGAGAGAATTAATGAAGCACGGGAGCCAAAGCCAGCAGGACGCCTCCAGGCTGATGAAGCCACTGTTAAAGAAAGGCAAGAGGCAGGTTGGAGGTCGTGGGAGGAGGTGCGGACCACAGAAACCAATTGAGAGGAGTGGAAAAGCTCTGTGAAGGCCCTATGTGCCATGAGGCATGATAAGGATTGATGATGATTTGTTGAATAATGATCTGCTCTGTTATGCCATCAGAGGTGGAAGACAAGAGCACAGTTGGTGGGAGGAGTAGAATCCTCCTTGGAAATCTTTGTTAAAAAACCTGACTAGGTCTTAAAGGAAAAGGTCCGAAGGCTGTAACTAAATTTTAAGTTTCTTCTGCAAGTATGTACCATCATGTGACAAAATTTACTTCTGCCTGGTTAAAGATAAACAGTAATCCTAATTTGCAAAGAATATGGCAGGTTTTCAATAGTTTTTCATTTTTCAGGGAGCCTATTTTCCACCTGGCCATGACAGCAGAGGAAGTAGGGCTTCTCGGTTGGTAGAGATATTCTCTGATGTTAGTTAAGAACCGTAACCTCTCAGTCTGCCAACCTCCATCCCCCACTCACTCCACCCCAGCTCACTCCACCCCATGCTATTGCCAAGGAATCAGTCAGACTGCATTAACTGCGAACGGATCTCTGGATGCGCTTTGTAGAAAGATGTGCCTCAGATTTACATGCATAAAACATTAGTCTTTGCACTGTGCTAGTCACTCAGTTGCAATATGTTTGCAGGAGAAAAGATATTGAACAAGTCAACGTGACCTATGAGAAGTACTGGAATGGGGAGTGCAGGTATGCAAGGATTTTTTCACACAATATTTTGTGAAAATATTTTCTAACTAATTTATTGGGAAAATTTTAAAAATGTACTCGGCAGGAAGGCACATACCCACAGCCTAAATTAGGGAGCATCTTTTACCCCTTCTCCACACAGATTTACATACAGCTCTCTAATAACTTTTTGTTTCTTAAATTATATTTTTTTTCATATTTTATTTTTCAAAGAGCTGGGACCACCTGATTTTGAAGTAGCTGAAAATGAGGCTATAAAGCTGAAGGTACGGGTGTGTTTGATTCATATTTCCATCTTTATTAGGGTAGCCAAGGGGGGAACCAGATTCCTTTTCACACACCAATTTTTGAAAAATTCATGTGTCACATATTCAAAAGGGACAACTTCAAATCTGCCTTTGTGTGCACTACATTTCAAGAAAATCTACAGGTTTTCACTAAATGAGTCACACAGGTCATGTGTGGTCAGGTGGTAAATCATGCTTCTTCTTTGGTGACCCGGTCTCCGTACTTAGAACCTTGCAGATCAGTTCACTATCCAAGAAGCCCATCATGAGGGTGGACATTTTAACTTATCAGCCAGAGAGTGTTTGCTTGATTTTATTTTACTACAAAATTGTGTTACCCAGAGTACTGACAGAAGGAAAATAAAAAAAAAACTATAGGTGTGAGCTTTACAAAGAGATCTTGCCAGCCATCAAGGAAGGCTGAATTATTAGAAAATTATCATGATTAAAAGAATCTGAATGACATGGTCCAGTTCACTATTAATGAGATCCATTGAGAGAAATTTAATTACTCATTCATTTGTGTTTTTGTATTTCTTTTGACCAGTTGGTTCATCACAGCTCAGAGCTCAACATGAATTATTTGAGGCCTCTTCAACTTTTTAGAATTTTACTGATTTGATATCTCAGGTTGGTGGAAAGTGTCTATTTTGTATTCCAAATTGTTGCTGATTTACTTTTTTTTTAACAGTGACAGCTTTCAACCACCAAATGGTTTTTGAAATACTTAAGTCCCCTTTGAAATGGGATTATGATTTCTACTGATACCTTATTTTCAAAGGCTTCTAATACGAATTTTTCCTTTTCCTTTTACAGAATGTAGCTGATGTCTTGCAACAATAATAAGTGACTGCAAATGACAGGATTGACTGAAAAACATCTGCTAGGTTGATACCTTGAAGAAATAAGTAGTTAATTATTGACTTGTAAACACACAGTCTGATAATAATGATGATGACAATGAGAATGATGAAGACAGCATTGATGACAATGACAATACTGATGACCATGAAACAGGGGTTTCATTAATGTTTTCAGGAGGAGGGCAACTGGTTTTCACAGGCGGGCAAAACTTTTTGAACTAAACTTCTTTATAAGATAAACTTTCCCCCAGACTGTTAAACCAGGTGGGCAAAACCATCCTTACAACTACTCAATTTGGCCAGTGCCCGGCCCTCAATGAAACCCCTGCTTTTAAGATTTAGGCTCTGCCAAATATTTCTTGCTTGTTCACTCTGAAGACCTAATGCACAATTTAACATTAAATGGTGAAAGTAAGATACCCAGTTCTTGTTTCATCTTCTCAGTTGTTCACAAGTGTTCTCCACTATTTCTATCGCCTTCACACTTGTGCAAGGAAATGAGTATGTAGCTATCAAGATACCATAGGGTAGACTGCACACTATGATTCCAGATCTGTTATAGTGTGACGTTGCATATACACTGAAGTAACAGAACAGAAAAATATCTATCAATAACACAAGTAATGGGGTGAATCAGTGGAAAAAAAATCACACCAAAAAAAAAACATTCGGGGTATTGTTAAATTTTATTTATGAACATGACTTCAAGTTGGCTATCTGAAAATTTGCAGTCTGTAATCATTATGGTAAATACAAAAATAAATAAAATAAATAACTTTATTTAACAATGGAAGCACTTTACAGTCTTAGACTGAGAAACCTATGGCCTTCACATGGTATTATGGCCTACAAATGGTAGAGTTGGTGTAAAATTGTAACTCAATGAAATCACACAGTCTGGGAAGCTTAGAGCTCACCAAGCTGGTAATAAAAGTATATTACAAATATCTTCCTCTATGTCTAGATACACCTGTGTAACACCCCAAATATAAAGTACATATCGCGGACACAGGGAATGGGTCCAAAAAAAAAGGAACAGATACAAAGCATTTGACAGACATTCCTTCCTCTCAACTCAGCAAGGATAATTCACATTACCTACAAAAATTCTTTCTGTAGATAATGTATTTAATCTCTGGATCACCCATTGCAGTTTGCAGAATAAATCCCTTTTGGCAAGCAGCAGAGTCTGTAGGAAAATGAAAGAAGGATTAAGCACGATTTACTTCTGTTTAAAGAGGGGAGCTAAGTTACCAAAAACAACCTGAATCGTCAAATTCAAAGGCAGGTTAAAACTGCACCCTTCAACATTGCGAGGCAGTTGATTGCAGTTATGTTTTGATGATTCTGTGAAAATGTAAATACCCCTCCCTGCAGGTGTTTATGACTTCCATCATACCTTCAGAACTGTGATTTCAAATTCTAGTTTGGCTGATTAAAACTATTTACAAAACATTCCCTGTGAAAGTGGGCCACCTGAATATAACTTGGTTCACTGTGAATCTCTCACTTCTCTCTGGCCTCTAAGTGTTTAGTTAAACTTAGACGGTGATGTTTTTCCTTTGTTTTTGCATTTTTTTGTTTGCGTTAAGTTTCGTGACATACATAAGTTAGAGTTTGGTCTCATGTTTTTCGGCTGTAGCTTCCTCACACATGTTTTTATCGATGAGCCCTTGTGGACTGTAAACTCTTCTTTTCGTCACTTTGGTTCACACAAAATGCAAAATTTCAATTGACACTTGTTTTAGGTATTCATTATGTTTATTTGTTGTTCTTGTTTGTTTTCTTTCTCAGTTTTCACCATTTTGTAACTGTTTTCATGACATGTTTGTACTATTGATTGCGATCGTTGAAAATTAAAGAATTTACGGGATAAACGTGTCGAAGTTTCATGCCATCCTTAATGCTAAGTGAGAAACTTTGCAGAATATGATAAACAAAGTGTTTCTCCAACTTCCTACCCTGCTCTATCTCACCTTATAGTTGTGTCATACCTTTCCCACACCCCTCCCACGCCACTCCCATTTCTCTCCCAACCCTTTCAGCTCCCTATTTCCTTGGGGTCCCATTTCACTATTCTACTAAATCTCCTAAGCTGAATCAGGGAAACATCCTATAGGTAGCCTTTATTTTCTTCATATTAGAAAAACAGAACATACCTTCTTCTTCAGATGTTGTGGTAAAGATAACAAGAAACTGGGTATAGTATTTCTGCAAAAATCACAAAGACCCACATCAAAACAATATCAAGCTGATAAGTGATGAGAAAAGAAAAATATTACTTAATTAAGGGAATTATTAGTTGATCCAATACCAAATTCTCAGAGCTAAGATCATAAGAATTGTTTGACAGACAGCAAGGAGAATTCCTCAAAGATCTTGGGATTGAAAGGGATAGGTTCACCTTTAGATGTTGATATTTATTATGAAGAGGAAACTTCTATCTCTATCTCCTTTATTTGTTTGAGCAGGTTGAATTATGGCAGCTATTTGCTGATGTGGACCTGCTATCTTCCCACCCATCCCACCCCAGGAGAGGATATCCATCACACAGTAATCTCATGTGTGGGAAATTAACATCTCCAACCCCAACCCTGCAGGAGACGGGACCTCCATTTATTCGTCCCTATCCAAGATGACTAGAATATCTAACCATTTCTTGATGTTATAGGAAGGTAGCAAATGCTTCTCAATTATTTTAAGACCTTGAGTGTTGGTCTGGCTGGGGCTCAAACCCTCGACCTCCCGCACAACAGTCCAGCGCACTATCCATTGGGCTAACTGACCGGCAGACATCCACAAACCTTTCACTTCCAAAGATAATCAGAATTAAAATCCTATTGCAATAACACTTTACACCTTGATACCAGTATGCAAATTCTCCCCACTGTTCTCTTTATATGTTCTAATCTGCTGACAAGGAGAATTTGTTTACCAATCAAGAGCTCCTTGATTAGTAATCATTTCCTTTATTCTCATGACCTTATTGTTTGACTCAGGGCTGATATTGTAAGGAGAAATTCAGTGCTAGTTTCTCTTAGAAGTCAAAGGGTTAAGGACTCGTACAGAGAAGCAGTGAGAACTAAGAAAAATACCTAATTTGTAGGGGATACTGCTTTGATGCAAAACCAAATCCTCAGGATTGACTTATAAAGAAACAAATTGTCATAAATTAGGAGAATTAGCTCCATAGTAATATAAGAATAAAGCATTTTAAAAATACAGGCCAAATATAGCAATTTTTACCTGATTTAGGTCTTTGAGGTTCCCACATGAGTAGATTGAATCACCCTGTTTGGTCAGGACAACCACACCATCAAGAACGGTGCCAACAAACAGATGTTCTGTGGATGTATATTATGTTTAAATGAGAAATGAGACAAAGTTCAGTATCCACATATGGTGCTCTGGTTTAAATCTGATCCTTAGAGAGGGACTTCTATCGATCAACACAATTGTGTGGCCAGGACTTGGAGTTAAACTATGTTCAGGAGCATTTTTCAACACCAACCCTGTCTAGATACCATTAACTTGTACTAAAAACAGTATTTCATGCATTAAGATTTTAAAAGGGAAAAGTTCAATATGCGTGACATATTAATTTTGGGCTTTATCGCACAGCAAGTACAAACCCTCTTGCCTCCCTCGTACAGTGTCTTGTCTGGATTGCTGGTCCTAGCAGTATGCAGGATGTCTGTCATATATGATGAAGCTATTTAATGCCAGGGTCTGATTGCAAAACATGCAGTTCCTTAGCTGCAAATCAGAAATAGCTAGAGCACTGCTGACACAAAACGGTTTGGCCATGGTGCCTATTAATACTCTTCGCTCTGACGAAGGGTTAACACACGTAACGTCACCTTTTAAAATCTTTACGGTGGCCACTTTACATTATCAACTTAGTTAATAAAACCAAATTACCAATTAATACTTAACATTATCAACCTGGTTGATATTATCAAATTACCAATTAATACTCTGTTTTGTAGCGTCTAAAACAAAGTTGTTGGGGGTTCAAAGCAGGAAAGGTGATTTAGCTCTGAATCGAGGTCTTGAAAGTTGTTTCATTCGCGTTGCCAGAACTGTGTATCGTTAGAAAAATATTGTAAACAGCGAACTTCACAAAACAATATGAAACAAATACCTGAGACGAACTCACTCCAGGCCTCCCCTGATTGCATCTGTTAACCTCTTCTTTCTTGGCCTTACGTACCCTTCCCTTAGTTCATCTGAAGCACTTAACGCTTAATCTATGTTAATATTTTTGTTAGCAGAACAAATATCAGTCGGCTAGAAGAGGAAAACTCAAGGTTATGTTGTTATCGACAGGCATTCCTATCACATTAGTTACCAGTCTCTTTCAGAATTTTATTGGTTCGCAGCTTCTCGTAGCCGAAAAGGAGCCGAAAGCAGCCGAAAGCAGCCGAAAGCAGGTCGAAAAAATAAAGTGCTATTTGAAGATTTATGATCATAATTGTGCATCATTTAAAAGGCTTTAAAGAGAATTTTTGTTTGTTTTATTATCAAAGTCATATTTCAAAGTATCACATCACGTACCTGCTGTTGCGTCGGAAACTTATCAGGGGAATTCCTAGGTGGAATTTTCCTTTCACCAGGGCATCTGATCAATGACCATCACACCACAAGAACAATAGATTGTAGATGTTTCTTTGGTCGGTGCGTAACTTGCGTCGCTTTCCTAACACTGGGAACAAGTTTTAAAGTGAAAATGAGCAGTAATCGCGGATTTCGTGCATATATATTTAATTCATGGTAGTCAGCCTCTTTGAGCACCGGCAAGACTTCAGACATTTTAAATTGAGTTTCAAGATAGGTAAATGGCAGTTCTCCGTCTACTTAACTGAAGACTAACTACCATATTGATGAAGGTCTGCGATAAATGTTTCTTACGCAAACAGCATCTTTCGTAACATAAAAAGAAACATGAACGCTACATCTTGATGTTTTCTGATCGATGTTCCTATGGTGTGAGATAAATTTTGTGTACGAATCCAAAGTCACAACTGAAAAAGGGAGAAGAAATATTTTGTAAAAATATCATGACAATCACTCGTTACGGAAACAATAAATTTTTTAAACTTTTCGCGTGGTTGCTGAGATATCTTTCAAACTTTCAGAAAGAATGGGTAAAACTAAGAAAAGCACATTACGAGATTTTCCCAAAGTCTAACTCCAAAGAATTTGTTGTATTTGTTCTGCGTCATCGCTTCCAATTTCTTGGATTACGACGTACTGTGCAACACGAGAGTTTCACATGGGATCAAGAATTGTGTAATAAGACGTAATTTTTTAGTTTAGAAGTTTAGAAACGTAAACGTACGATGGCCCAGAAGGGTCACAGTCCAGTTTTAATTTTTGACAGTTTTATTTTTTCCAGTTTTATTTTTTGACAGTCCAGTTTTATTTTTTTTGACAGTCCAGTTTTATTTTTTGACAGTCCAGTTTTATTTTTTTTGACGGTCCAGTTTTATTTTTTGGCAGTCCAGTTTTATTTTTTGACAGTCCAGTTTTATTTTTTGACAGTCCAGTTTTATTTTTTTTGACAGTCCAGTTTTATTTTTTTTGGGTACCCAAAAAATAAAACTGGACTGTGATCCAAAAAATAAAACTGGACTGTCAAAAAAAATTAAACTGGACTGTCAAAAAAAATAAAACTGGACTGTCCAAAAATAAAACTGGACTGTCAAAAAAAATAAAACTGGACTGTCAAAAAAAATAAAACTGGACTGTCAAAAAATAAAACTGGACTGTCAAAAATTAAAACTGGACTGTCAAAAATTAAAACTGGACTGTGACCCTTCTGGGCCATCGTATAAACGTAAACGCAGTTTAGTTCTAAACGTAGTTTAGAAACGAAGGGAAATTTCCCTTGGACTGCAAGCTCGAGCGCATCCGCTGACCTATGACCATCACGTCATATTTGTTTCCAAAAACAATAGTTTGACTGCTTCAATGCATAAGTTAATTTGAGTTGCGTTTCTAACACTGATGGCCGTTTAAGAATTAATTTCCAGTTCTAATTATTCGATTTGTGCATGATTCATAACGGTAATCAGCCTCATCATGCGCTGTCAAGACTTTTGACAAGTTACTGAACTTGAATTTCAAGGTAGGTTGATAACATTTTTGCAATACACTTACCCAGCAAGACTAACTACCACATCGATGATAGAGGTTTGCTGTACAAACGGCATCTTTCATGACATGAAGAGAAATATCGCTACATCTTGTCGTTTTCTGACAGCCTTTGTTAGTCGCTACGACCTGAGATATGTTACGTGCTTTTAAAAACAGTCACAACAGAAATGAGAACACCATATCGATGGAGGTCTGTGATAAATTAAAATCTTCAATCATTGCGGAAGCTTTTCGCGTAGTTATCGAAATATCTATCGAAGTCTAAGTTAAACTCGAGTTAAGGGGTCCCAAGAATGGGTGAGACTGAGTCAGACCCTGAGACTGCGAAATGCACATTACGGGATTTTTCCAAAGTCTTCAGCTTCCAATAATTTGTTCTGTTTGTTACTGCGTCATCACTTTCGATTTCTTGAATTCCGGTCGACGTAGGGTGCAACACGAGAGTTTTGATAATAGCCTCGAATACATCTAAAAAGAGGATGAGGGAGAATACAGGGTTATAAGCTAAGAGAAGAAAGTGTAAGGTGTATGTCTTCAATCTGATGTCAACTCAGACGACTTTCATTTCTGAATGTTGGGGGTTTAAAGTTAATTTATGTAAATTTGCGTGTTGCGAGGAGTTTTTTATTTTCATTAATGTGCATTTGAATCATTAAGCGTGAACAAGGAGATCATTGTTTAAAAACTCTATGATTTTGTAGGAAACTTTACTTCTGTCGTTTCTTTTATCTATTTTTACTTTTTTTGTCCTTTTTTTCACTGTCACCGCACACAAAGCAATTTAAAACAGTCAAATAGAAAGCAGTTCGATTTTCGTCTTGGGTCACTGGTCAACGATCGTGACTTTGTTTAAAAAGGCTTAGTGAAAAGTCGCGCTTCATCACGCTCCGCTCGTGCACCACCTCATCCGCACCAAAATTGAATGATGACCTTCTCCTGTTGTAGCTGGGTTACTGTGTCATAAGTACGATACATCACTCTCTTGATATTAAAGTGACACCCATAAAGTAAATTTTGAAAGGATGAACCCAACGTTTTTATATTCACCAACTATTACATCAATCAATTAGAAGCTTCAATAATACCCATCCGTCTGTGCCCGGGGGAGGAAAATTCGAAGCTTCCATGGATGGAGACTATGAATCGGTAGTGTCAATTTTTTCTTCTTTTTTTTTTTCTTTTCTTTTGTTTTTTCTTTTTTTGTAAATGGTGGTCAATGAGTAGTAAGTCGTGGTTACTGATCTGACTTTTACAAAAAGTGTGACCATCAGAACCAGCACTTGAGTGAGGCATTTCTGGGGGGGATCCAGGGGTGGTTTGGGTGGTTCTGTCGAACCCCCTAATTTTCCCTCAGGAAGCTGGAAATCATGTTTCCAAAGACCTAATTTTGAAAATCTCAGACCCCTCAGGAGGGGGACAATTCTCCGAACCCCCCTCCGAACCCCCCTTGACTAAATCCTGGATCCGCTCCGGCATTTAAACACAGTTTTGGCCCAGGGGGGGCTGGAATTTGAACGAACCAACTCTTAAAAGTTCAAATGTCAGGAGGTTTCCTGATGGGAGGGGGATGTTCAAACTTCCAATTGATCGACACTTATTTGTGGGTATCAGCATGTACTTGCATATTCATGAGTCTGCTAGGTTCTGTACCGAACTTGTGGGGTACACTCTACTCTCAAACGTCAAATCCTAGTTTTAATCGTTTTCATGTCGCAACTTCCTACCCTCTCTCAATTTTTAATAAGTGCGAATGAGTAAGTGTCATGTCACGCAACTTCCGTTTAGTTTGATCGCTCATGGTTCGTGCTTTTCAGTTGTTAGCGTTTTTGTAATGAGGTGTGTTAAGTGTATTTGACATGTTACGCTGAATAAATCTCCCCTCAAAATATCTCTGTTCAGGTTGTTAAAGAAATTGTATCCAACTGCTGCGATCTCAAAAGTCAGAGCCAAACATGTCACTGCAGCCCTTTAGTGACAAGCAGCTGAATTATTTCAAGTTTGCCTCCATCGTGTTGAATGAGTTCGCGAACGCTTTGCGTCAAACGTTCAAGTCCATGTGGGACAACACTTTTGGGCATCGGCCCGGATATCAATTGTGGGATGACTCCACAGCAGTAAGGAACTTGTTTCTCGCCGAAGAGGGTGGCAAGTCCAAAGTTCCTACACACCTCTCCTATGAAGAATGGGACTGTACAGCCCTTTTTCAGACCACCATATATGCGAAGTCCTTCGCTATGCTGGACAGCACAGGCCATAAGAGGACCCTTGGTGAGTTGTACTTGAGGCACCTTAAAATACCTCATGGAAAGTTTCATGTATCTGTGGTGAGTCCAAGTGGAAACCAAGCCGAGACGTTTACACTCGCGATTGATCAGCTTCGACTGTTAAGAAATGCACTTTGTCACTCACAAAAGTCGGAGATTGATAAACCAACATTTGACCGATACATGCAGCTGGCTAAAGAAGCATTCAAAGCTCTTGGTATGAAAACTGATCCAATTGATGTCATCGGTAGTTTGACAGAGTCCGACTTTCCCACAACAGCAGTTCGCAATCTGGAGCACGGTATCAATCAAGAGCTTCGAGAGCGAATCAAATTTCTCGAAGGCGAGGGTTCAAGTATTGACGAATTAAAGGCGTTGACAAATGTAATAAAGGAAAAAGTTGAAGGTGGAGTAAGGAAGGAAGACCTTGCTTTATTGGAGAAGAAGATGGATGAATTGAAAGAACAAAATAATAGAACCCAGAAAGGTACAATCTTAATACACTTCTGTAGCTACGTTACATTTTGTAAAGGGTTTGTTGAAGAATCGACTTGATTTCTATCTTCACAGCTAAAATAGGGCAGAATGCGTAGTCATCATTTATTATTCATAACTAATAAAGCAGAAATTTTTAACGCGACCTCGCTTTGAAGGGCCCTAAATTCGAGAAGAATGGACCAAAATTGACCCACTAGGCTTCGTGAAATTCACTTTACTGAGTTTTAAAAGTGCATGCTAACTTCTAAATTACTACACAGAATTTTGAAAATCAAAGATATGTCTACGATTTTTATCTAAAATGAAGGAAATTACATGAAGTAAAAGAATTATCCTTTCGCGCTTGAAAGTTGCGGAAACCAACCTTTTGTTGACCCGAGAGTATTGCATACATTTTAATTGTTTGAAACAGATTGCTGAGAGATAAAAATGGTATGCGAGGCTCACTTTTTTGCGTCAGAGGCATACGGCTCAGTTCCTGAGCAACTTTCAAAAAGCCCCACGACATTTGATGAATCGTGTTGACAATTTAAGGTTTAATTGCGTTTTTCCGACATTATCATTTGATTTAAACTTTTTTAATATCATAACAGATTACTTACCATGATTGTCACTGTTCTTTGCCATTTTAAAGATTCGAAGGCATTGCTTCCGCCATCATGTCTTCCTCCGATGGTTCCACACTTCACTGGCCGCCAAAGAGAATGTGAAGACATCGTCGGTCACGTGGCTTCCACATCCACCCGAATCGTGTCGATATGGGGCTCGCCTGGTTTCGGAAAAACTTCTGTGGCAACTGTTGTGGGACATAAACTCCAGGATAGAGAATTGTCCGTCTACTTCTTCTCCTTACGAGGGCTAAACTCAACATCTGATTTGATATCAAAGCTGTTTAACTTTTTCAGGAGAGCTTCTACAGAAGATGAAATACCCCAGCGGCTACCAATGGACGAAGAGCTTTTTCAAGTTCTGGCCAAGATTCCAGATAAGTTTGTGGTGATTCTTGACAATGCTGATGAATTACTCGAAAGCGGAGCGCCAAACGTGAAAGAAGATTTCATACAGTTTCTTAGAGACATTCTCAGTCGATCCAAGAAGGCAACTTTTGTTATTACCACAAGGGAGTCGCTTGAATTTATGAATGTGCACTTTAAAGACCACCAAGCAGTGAGAATAGGGCCATTAGATGAGTCCTTCTCTCAAGCATTGGTGACTGAGTTACTTCCAAATGCTATTTCCGCATGTGATTGTGGAAAAATTGCGAAAATCTGCGAGCATGTGCCTCTGGCCATTAAGCTGTTGTGCTCCACCATTTCTGAAGATAGCACTCAAGCAAGTCACTTTCTTGAGGAGTGGAAGGAATCTGTAGAAAGAAACATTGTCGATCTGTTAGACAATCCAGAGTATCCTGGTAATCTGAGATTAAAATTTCTATTTGAATCATCCTTTCTAAGACTTTCAGTACAAGACAGAGAGGCTGTGGTTTCTTTGAGCATTCTATCTGAAGATTTTAACATCTCGGTTGCCGCAGCCGTTATGGGAGTTAAAACAAAGCTCGAGGCAAAGAAAATCTTACAAAGGCTTCAAAGAAAATCACTTCTTGACTCTGGTTCCAAACCTGATTCATTTTCGATGCATAAACTGCTTCAGTCCTTTGTTAGAGAAAGAGGAGAAGACGAAATGAAAGAAACAGTGCTGAGTTCAAAAGTGCGCTTTTCTGCATTTTACGTTTCTCTTTTTGAGAAGTTGAACGCACAGTTCTTGACAGGACATTCAAAGTCAGCATTTGTTGAATTCTACGAAAATAAGCAAAATATTATTCAGAGTCTAACCGAAAGTTGTTCGGATCCTAAGACATGTGACGCTGTTTTTGGTGTTTTAATAGAAGCAGAGATATTTCTAGATTCCCTGTTCTGGTGCGAGGGAAACGTCTTCAACGAGCTTTATGAATCAGCAATCAATCAAGCAAAAAAGCTTAGAAAAAGCGTTTTTCACAACCAGCTTCTGGTTTCCCTGGCGTTTGGTGAGGTGTGTTGGGGTACAAAAGGAAAAACGATGAAGCTGCTTTCCGACGCCGAGGAGGAGCAAATGTCATGTTCATCCTTTTCAGTGGGACATAGAGGAAAACTCTTGTGTTATAGAGGAATCTGTCAAGTGGCTTCTGGGAAAACAGAGGATGGAGCTCGAAACTTAGAAAATGCTCTTTTGTTGATGTCTAGCAACGCTGACCAGAGAATTCTCAGAGTAACGGCAATACAAGTTCTTACGATTTATCACCGCTTTAAAAACCAATTTTCAGTTGCTTCAGAGTTTTATAACAAGGCGTTGCAAGAATGTAGAGCAGTGGGAGACACAAGTCTTCTTATCATTCCACCAATGGAAAAAAAAGAATTGAACTTTGTCGATGGAGAAATTCAAGAACGAAAGCCAGATAGTCTTACTACTCAACCACTCAGACTAGAAATTATCTGTGTTATCAGCAAAGCAACTAAGCATTTATTCGATGACTGTACCAAGCGATTAATGAGGAATGCTGTTATTCAAATGGCAGAAGAAATACACAAGCCGCTCTGTCTTACATCATTTGGGAAAGCACACGCAAACACAGCTCAGAGTTACGAATCCCTCGGATCAACACAACACAATTTGGGCGACCTAGCTTCAGCACTTCAGTCGAAACAGCATGCTCTTAGTATCAGAGTTGAACTGTTTGGAGAAGAACACGCAGACACAGCCAGGAGTTACCAGTCACTCGGAGTAACACAGCACAAAATAGGCGACCTCGCTGCAGCGCTTCAGTCCAAACAGCATGCACTCGATATCCGTATTAAACTATTTGGAGAAGAACACGCAGACACAGCCAGGAGTTACGAGTCACTCGGAGTAACACAGCACAAAATAGGCGACTTTGCCTCAGCCCTTCAGTCCGAACTGCATGCACTCGACATCCGTATTAAACTTTTTGGAGAAGAACACGCAGGCACAGCCAGGAGTTACCAGTCACTCGGAGAGACACAGCACCACCAAGGCGACTTTGCTTCAGCGCTTCAGTCCAAACAGCATGCACTCGACATCCGTATTAAACTGTTTGGAAAAGAACACCCAGACACAGCCAGTAGTTACGAGTCACTCGGAGTAACACAGCACGAGCTAGGCGACTTTCCTTCAGCGCTTCAGTCCAACCAGCATGCACTCGACATCCGTATTAAACTGTTTGGAGAAGAACACGCAGACACAGCCAGGAGTTACCAGTCACTCGGAGAGACACAGCACCACCAAGGCGACTTTGCTTCAGCGCTTCAGTCCAAACAGCATGCACTCGACATCCGTATTAAACTTTTTGGAGAAGAACACGCAGACACAGCCAGGCGTTACCAGTCACTCGGAGAGACACAGCACCACCAAGGCGACTTTGCTTCAGCGCTTCAGTCCAAACAGCATGCACTCGACATCCGTATTAAACTGTTTGGAGAAGAACACCAAGACACAGCCAGTAGTTACGAGTCACTCGGAGTAGCACAGTACGACATAGGCGACTTTGCTTAGCGCTTCAGTCCGAACTGCGTGCACTCGACATCCGTATTAAACTGTTTGGAGAAGAACACGCAGACACAGCCAGGAGTTACCAGTCACTCGGAGAGACACAGCACCACCAAGGCGACTTTGCTTCAGCGCTTCAGTCCAAACAGCATGCACTCGACATCCGTATTAAACTTTTTGGAGAAGAACACGCAGACACAGCCAGTAGTTACGAGTCAATCGGAGTAGCACAGTACGACATAGGCGACTTTGCCTCAGCGCTTCAGTCCGAACTGCATGCACTCGACATCCGTATTAAACTGTTTGGAGAAGAACACGCAGACACAGCCAGGAGTTACCAGTCACTCGGAGAGACACAGCACCACCAAGGCGACTTTGCTTCAGCGCTTCAGTCCAAACAGCATGCACTCGACATCCATATTAAACTGTTTGGAGAAGAACACCCAGACACAGCCAGGAGTTACGAGTCACTCGGAGTAACACAGCACAAAATAGGCGACTTTGCCTCAGCCCTTCAGTCCGAACTGCATGCACTCGACATCCGTATTAAACTTTTTGGAGAAGAACACGCAGACACAGCCAGGAGTTATGACTCACTCGGAGTAACACAGCACGAGCTAGGCGACTTTCCTTCAGCGCTTCAGTCCAACCAGCATGCACTCAACATCCGTATTAAACTGTTTGGAGAAGAACACGCAGACACAGCCAGGAGTTACCAGTCACTCGGAGTAACACAGCACAAAATAGGCGACTTCGCTGCAGCGCTTCAGTCCAAACAGCATGCACTCGATGTCCGTATTAAACTATTTGGAGAAGAACACGCAGACACAGCCAGGAGTTACGAGTCACTCAGAGTAACACAGCACAAAATAGGCGACTTTGCCTCAGCCCTTCAGTCCGAACTGCATGCAGTCGACATCCGTATTAAACTGTTTGGAGAAGAACACGCAGACACAGCCAGGAGTTACCAGTCACTCGGAGAGACACAGCACCACCAAGGCGACTTTGCTTCAGCGCTTCAGTCCAAACAGCATGCACTCGACATCCGTATTAAACTTTTTGGAGAAGAACACGCAGACACAGCCAGGAGATATGACTCACTCGGAGTAACACAGCACGAGCTAGGCGACTTTCCTTCAGCGCTTCAGTCCAACCAGCATGCACTCGACATCCGTATTAAACTGTTCGGAGAAGAACACGCAGACACAGCCAGGAGTTACCAGTCACTCGGAGTAACACAGCACAAAATAGGCGACTTCGCTGCAGCGCTTCAGTCCAAACAGCATGCACTCGATATCCGTATTAAACTATTTGGAGAAGAACACGCAGACACAGCCAGGAGTTACGAGTCACTCGGAGTAACACAGCACAAAATAGGCGACTTTGCCTCAGCCCTTCAGTCCGAACTGCATGCACTCGACATCCGTATTAAACTTTTTGGAGAAGAACACGCAGACACAGCCAGGAGTTACCAGTCACTCGGAGAGACACAGCACCACCAAGGCGACTTTGCTTCAGCGCTTCAGTCCAAACAGCATGCACTCGACATCCGTATTAAACTGTTTGGAGAAGAACACCCAGACACAGCCGGGAGTTATGACTCACTCGGAGCAACACAGCACGAGCTAGGCGACTTTGCTTCAGCGCTTCAGTCCAAACAGCATGCACTCGACATCCGTATTAAACTGTTTGGAGAAGAACACGCAGACACAGGCAGGAGTTCCCAGTCACTCGGAGAGACACAGCACCACCAAGGCGACTTTGCTTCAGCGCTTCAGTCCAAACAGCATGCACTCGACATCCGTATTAAACTTTTTGGAGAAGAACACCCAGACACAGCCGGGAGTTATGACTCACTCGGAGTAACACAGCACGAGCTAGGCGACTTTGCTTCAGCGCTTCAGTCCAACCAGCATGCACTCGACATCCGTATTAAACTGTTTGGAGAAGAACACCCAGACACAGCCGGGAGTTATGACTCACTCGGAGTAACACAGCACGAGCTAGGCGACTTTGCTTCAGCGCTTCAGTCCAACCAGCATGCACTCGACATCCGTATTAAACTGTTTGGAGAAGAACACCCAGACACAGCCGGGAGTTATGACTCACTCGGAGTAACACAGCACGAGCTAGGCGACTTTGCTTCAGCGCTTCAGTCCAAACAGCATGCACTCGACATCCGTATTAAACTGTTTGGAGAAGAACACCCAGACACAGCAGGGAGTTATGACTCACTCGGAGTAACACAGCACGAGCTAGGCGACTTTGCTTCAGCGCTTCAGTCCAACCAGCATGCACTCGACATCCGTATTAAATTGTTTGGAGAAGAACACGCAGACACAGCCAGTAGTTACGAGTCACTCGGAGTAGCACAGTACGACATAGGCGACCTTGCCTCAGCGCTTCAGTCCGAACTGCATGCACTCGACATCCGCGTTAAACTGTTTGGAGAAGAACACGTAGACACAGCCAGGAGTTACCAGTCACTCGGAGTAACACAGCACGACATAGGCGACTTCGCTGCAGCGCTTCATTCCAAACAGCATGCACTCGATATCTGTATTAAACTGTTTGGAGAACAACACGCAGACACAGCCACGAGTTACCAGTCACTCGGAGTAACACAGCACAAAATAGGCGACTTCGCTGCAGCGCTTCAGTCCAAACAGCATGCACTCGATATCCGTATTAAACTATTTGGAGAAGAACACGCAGACACAGCCAGGAGTTACGAGTCACTCGGAGTAACACAGCACAAAATAGGCGACTTTGCCTCAGCCCTTCAGTCCGAACTGCATGCACTCGACCTCCGTATTAAACTTTTTGGAGAAGAACACGCAGACACAGCCAGGAGTTACCAGTCACTCGGAGAGACACAGCATTACCAAGGCGACTTTGCTTCAGCGCTTCAGTCCAAACAGCATGCACTCGACATCCGTATTAAACTTTTTGGAGAAGAACACGCAGACACAGCCAGGAGTTATGACTCACTCGGAGTAACACAGCACGAGCTAGGCGACTTTCCTCCAGCGCTTCAGTCCAACCAGCATGCACTCGACATCCGTATTAAACTGTTTGGAGAAGAACACGCAGACACAGCCAGGAGTTACCAGTCACTCGGAGTAACACAGCACAAAATAGGCGACTTCGCTGCAGCGCTTCAGTCCAAACAGCATGCACTCGATATCCGTATTAAACTATTTGGAGAAGAACACGCAGACACAGCCAGGAGTTACGAGTCACTCGGAGTAACACAGCACAAAATAGGCGACTTTGCCTCAGCCCTTCAGTCCGAACTGCATGCACTCGACATCCGTATTAAACTTTTTGGAGAAGAACACGCAGACACAGCCAGGAGTTACCAGTCACTCGGAGAGACACAGCACCACCAAGGCGACTTTGCTTCAGCGCTTCAGTCCAAACAGCATGCACTCGACATCCGTATTAAACTTTTTGGAGAAGAACACGCAGACACAGCCAGGAGTTATGACTCACTCGGAGTAACACAGCACGAGCTAGGCGACTTTCCTTCAGCGCTTCAGTCCAACCAGCATGCACTCGACATCCGTATTAAACTGTTTGGAGAAGAACACGCAGACACAGCCAGGAGTTACCAGTCACTCGGAGTAACACAGCACAAAATAGGCGACTTCGCTGCAGCGCTTCAGTCCAAACAGCATGCACTCGATATCCGTATTAAACTATTTGGAGAAGAACACGCAGACACAGCCAGGAGTTACGAGTCACTCGGAGTAACACAGCACAAAATAGGCGACTTTGCCTCAGCCCTTCAGTCCGAACTGCATGCACTCGACATCCGTATTAAACTTTTTGGAGAAGAACACGCAGACACAGCCAGGAGTTACCAGTCACTCGGAGAGACACAGCACCACCAAGGCGACTTTGCTTCAGCGCTTCAGTCCAAACAGCATGCACTCGACATCCGTATTAAACTGTTTGGAGAAGAACACCCAGACACAGCCGGGAGTTATGACTCACTCGGAGCAACACAGCACGAGCTAGGCGACTTTGCTTCAGCGCTTCAGTCCAACCAGCATGCACTCGACATCCGTAATAAACTGTTTGGAGAAGAACACGCAGACACAGGCAGGAGTTACCAGTCACTCGGAGAGACACAGCACCACCAAGGCGACTTTGCTTCAGCGCTTCAGTCCAAACAGCATGCACTCGACATCCGTATTAAACTGTTTGGAGAAGAACACCCAGACACAGCCGGGAGTTATGACTCACTCGGAGTCACACAGCACGAGCTAGGCGACTTTGCTTCAGCGCTTCAGTCCAACCAGCATGCACTCGACATCCGTATTAAACTGTTTGGAGAAGAACACGCAGACACAGGCAGGAATTATGACTCACTCGGAGTAACACAGCACGAGCTAGGCGACTTTGCTTCAGCGCTTCAGTCCAACCAGCATGCACTCGACATCCGTATTAAACTGTTTGGAGAAGAACACCCAGACACAGCCGGGAGTTATGACTCACTCGGAGTAACACAGCACGAGCTAGGCGACTTTGCTTCAGCGCTTCAGTCCAAACAGCATGCACTCGACATCCGTATTAAACTGTTTGGAGAAGAACACCCAGACACAGCCGGGAGTTATGACTCACTCGGAGTAACACAGCACGAGCTAGGCGACTTTGCTTCAGCGCTTCAGTCCAAACAGCATGTACTCGACATCCGTATTAAATTGTTTGGAGAAGAACACGCAGACACAGCCAGTAGTTACGAGTCACTCGGAGTAGCACAGTACGACATAGGCGACTTTGCCTCAGCGCTTCAGTCCGAACTGCATGCACTCGACATCCGCGTTAAACTGTTTGGAGAAGAACACGTAGACACAGCCAGGAGTTACCAGTTACTCGGAGTAACACAGCACGACATAGGCGACTTCGCTGCAGCGCTTCATTCCAAACAGCATGCACTCGATATCCGTATTAAACTGTTTGGAGAACAACACGCAGACACAGCCACGAGTTACCAGTCACTCGGAGTAACACAGCACAAAATAGGCGACTTCGCTGCAGCGCTTCAGTCCAAACAGCATGCACTCGATATCCGTATTAAACTATTTGGAGAAGAACACGCAGACACAGCCAGGAGTTACGAGTCACTCGGAGTAACACAGCACAAAATAGGCGACTTTGTCTCAGCCCTTCAGTCCGAACTGCATGCACTCGACATCCGTATTAAACTTTTTGGAGAAGAACACGCAGACACAGCCAGGAGTTACCAGTCACTCGGAGAGACACAGCACCACCAAGGCGACTTTGCTTCAGCGCTTCAGTCCAAACAGCATGCACTCGACATCCGTATTAAACTTTTTGGAGAAGAACACGCAGACACAGCCAGGAGTTATGACTCACTCGGAGTAACACAGCACGAGCTAGGCGACTTTGCTTCAGCGCTTCAGTCCAACCAGCATGCACTCGACATCCGTATTAAACTGTTTGGAGAAGAACACGCAGACACAGCCAGGAGTTACCAGTCACTCGGAGTAACACAGCACAAAATAGGCGACTTCGCTGCAGCGCTTCAGTCCAAACAGCATGCACTCGATATCCGTATTAAACTATTTGGAGAAGAACACGCAGACACAGCCAGGAGTTACGAGTCACTCGGAGTAACACAGCACAAAATAGGCGACTTTGCCTCAGCCCTTCAGTCCGAACTGCATGCACTCGACATCCGTATTAAACTTTTTGGAGAAGAACATGCAGACACAGCCAGGAGTTACCAGTCACTCGGAGAGACACAGCACCACCAAGGCGACTTTGCTTCAGCGCTTCAGTCCAAACAGCATGCACTCGACATCCGTATTAAACTTTTTGGAGAAGAACACGCAGACACAGCCAGGAGTTATGACTCACTCGGAGTAACACAGCACGAGCTAGGCGACTTTGCTTCAGCGCTTCAGTCCCACCAGCATGCACTCGACATCCGTATTAAACTGTTTGGAGAAGAACACGCAGACACAGCCAGGAGTTACCAGTCACTCGGAGTAACACAGCACAAAATAGGCGACTTCGCTGCAGCGCTTCAGTCCAAACAGCATGCACTCGATATCCGTATTAAACTATTTGGAGAAGAACACGCAGACACAGCCAGGAGTTATGACTCACTCGGAGTAACACAGCACAAAATAGGCGACTTTGCCTCAGCCCTTCAGTCCGAACTGCATGCACTCGACATCCGTATTAAACTTTTTGGAGAAGAACACGCAGACACAGCCAGGAGTTACCAGTCACTCGGAGAGACACAGCACCACCAAGGCGACTTTGCTTCAGCGCTTCAGTCCAAACAGCATGCACTCGACATCCGTATTAAACTGTTTGGAGAAGAACACCCAGACACAGCCGGGAGTTATGACTCACTCGGAGCAACACAGCACGAGCTAGGCGACTTTGCTTCAGCGCTTCAGTCCAACCAGCATGCACTCGACATCCGTATTAAACTGTTTGGAGAAGAACACGCAGACACAGGCAGGAGTTACCAGTCACTCGGAGAGACACAGCACCACCAAGGCGACTTTGCTTCAGCGCTTCAGTCCAAACAGCATGCACTCGTCATCCGTATTAAACTGTTTGGAGAAGAACACGCAGACACAGCCGGGAGTTATGACTCACTCGGAGTAACACAGCACAAGCTAGGCGACTTTGCTTCAACGCTTCAGTCTAACCAGCATGCACTCGACATCCGTATTAAACTGTTTGGAGAAGAACACCCAGACACAGCCGGGAGTTATGACTCACTCGGAGGAACACAGCACGAGCTAGGCGACTTTGCTTCAGCGCTTCAGTCCAACCAGCATGCACTCGACATCCGTATTAAACTGTTTGGAGAAGAACACGCAGACACAGGCAGGAGTTATGACTCACTCGGAGTAACACAGCACGAGCTAGGCGACTTTGCTTCAGCGCTTCAGTCCAACCAGCATGCACTCGACATCCGTATTAAACTGTTTGGAGAAGAACACCCAGACACAGCCGGGAGTTATGACTCACTCGGAGTAACACAGCACGAGCTTGGCGACTTTGCTTCAGCGCTTCAGTCCAAACAGCATGCACTCGACATCCGTATTAAACTGTTTGGAGAAGAACACCCAGACACAGCCGGGAGTTATGACTCACTCGGAGTAACACAGCACGAGCTAGGCGACTTTGCTTCAGCGCTTCAGTCCAACCAGCATGCACTCGACATCCGTATTAAATTGTTTGGAGAAGAACACGCAGACACAGCCAGTAGTTACGAGTCACTCGGAGTAGCACAGTACGACATAGGCGACTTTGCCTCAGCGCTTCAGTCCGAACTGCATGCACTCGACATCCGCGTTAAACTGTTTGGAGAAGAACACGTAGACACAGCCAGGAGTTACCAGTCACTCGGAGTAACACAGCACGACATAGGCGACTTCGCTGCAGCGCTTCATTCCAAACAGCATGCACTCGATATCTGTATTAAACTGTTTGGAGAACAACACGCAGACACAGCCACGAGTTACCAGTCACTCGGAGTAACACAGCACAAAATAGGCGACTTCGCTGCAGCGCTTCAGTCCAAACAGCATGCACTCGATATCCGTATTAAACTATTTGGAGAAGAACACGCAGACACAGCCAGGAGTTACGAGTCACTCGGAGTAACACAGCACAAAATAGGCGACTTTGTCTCAGCCCTTCAGTCCGAACTGCATGCACTCGACATCCGTATTAAACTTTTTGGAGAAGAACACGCAGACACAGCCAGGAGTTACCAGTCACTCGGAGAGACACAGCATTACCAAGGCGACTTTGCTTCAGCGCTTCAGTCCAAACAGCATGCACTCGACATCCGTATTAAACTTTTTGGAGAAGAACACGCAGACACAGCCAGGAGTTATGACTCACTCGGAGTAACACAGCACGAGCTAGGCGACTTTCCTCCAGCGCTTCAGTCCAACCAGCATGCACTCGACATCCGTATTAAACTGTTTGGAGAAGAACACGCAGACACAGCCAGGAGTTACCAGTCACTCGGAGTAACACAGCACAAAATAGGCGACTTCGCTGCAGCGCTTCAGTCCAAACAGCATGCACTCGATATCCGTATTAAACTATTTGGAGAAGAACACGCAGACACAGCCAGGAGTTACGAGTCACTCGGAGTAACACAGCACAAAATAGGCGACTTTGCCTCAGCCCTTCAGTCCGAACTGCATGCACTCGACATCCGTATTAAACTTTTTGGAGAAGAACACGCAGACACAGCCAGGAGTTACCAGTCACTCGGAGAGACACAGCACCACCAAGGCGACTTTGCTTCAGCGCTTCAGTCCAAACAGCATGCACTCGACATCCGTATTAAACTTTTTGGAGAAGAACACGCAGACACAGCCAGGAGTTATGACTCACTCGGAGTAACACAGCACGAGCTAGGCGACTTTGCTTCAGCGCTTCAGTCCAACCAGCATGCACTCGACATCCGTATTAAACTGTTTGGAGAAGAACACGCAGACACAGCCAGGAGTTACCAGTCACTCGGAGTAACACAGCACGACATAGGCGACTTCGCTGCAGCGCTTCATTCCAAACAGCATGCACTCGATATCCGTATTAAACTGTTTGGAGAGCAAGACGCAGACACAGCCACGAGTTACGAGTTACTCGGAGAAACACAACAAAGACAGGCCGACTTTGCTTCAGTGCTTCAGTCCAAACAGCATGCACTCGACATCCGTATTAAACTGTTTGGAGAAGAACATGCAGACACAGCAAGGAGTTACCAGTCACTCGGAGTGACACAGCACCACCAAGGCGACTTTCCTTCAGCGCTTCAGTCCAAATAGGATGCACTCGACATCCGTATTAAACTGTTTGGAGAAGAACACGCAGACATATCGGAGAGTTATGACTCACTCGGAGTAACACAGCACGACATAGGTGACTTTGCTTCAGCGCTTCAGTCCAAACAGCATGCACTCGACATCCGTATTAAACTGTTTGGAAAGGAACACGCAGACACAGCCAGGAGTTACCAATCACACGGATTAACACAATACAACCTTGGCGACTTTGCTTCAGCGCTCCTTTCTGAACAACACGCACTCGACGTTCATCGAAAACTCTTTGGAGAAGAACACGCAGACAGAGCAAGGAGTTATGACTCACTCGGAGTAACACAGCACGACCTAGGCGACTTTGCCTCAGCGCTTCAGTCCAAACCGCATGCACTCGAAATCCATATTAAACTGTTTGGAGAAGAACACGCAGACACAGCCACGAGTTACGAGTCACTCGGAGTAACACAGCACGACCTAGGCGACTTTGTTTGAGCGCTTCTGTCCGAACAGCATGCACTCAACATCCATAATAAACTGTTTGGAGAAGAACACGCAGACACAGCCAGGAGTTAGGAGTGACTCGCAGTAACACAGCACCACCAGGGTGACTTTGCTTCAACGCTTCAGTCCAAACAGCATGCACTCGACATCCCTATTAAACTGTTTGGAGAAGAACACGCAGACACAGCCAGGAGTTATGACTCACTGGGAGTAACACAACTCCACCAGGGCGACTTTGCTTCAGTGCTTCAGTCCAAACAGCATGGACTCGACATCCGTATTAAACTTTTTGGAGAAGAACACGCAGACATAGCCAGGGGTTATGACTCACTAGGAAAAACACAGCACGATCTAGGCGACTTTGCTTCAGCACTTCAGTCCAAACAGCGTGCACTCGACATCCGTATTAAACTGTTTGGAGAAGAACACGCAGACACAGCCAGGAGTTACGAGTCACTCGGAGTAACACAGCACGACCTAGCCGACTTTGCTTCAGTGCTTCAGTCCAAACAGCATGCACTCGACATCCATATTAAACTGTTTGGAGAAGAACACGCAGACACAGCCAGGAGTTACGAGTCACTCGGAGTAACACAGCACAACCAGGGCGACTTCGCTGCAGCGCTTCAGTCCAAACAGCATGCACTCGACATCCGTATTAAACTATTTGGAGAAGAATACGCAGACACAGCCACGAGTTACGAGTTACTCGGAGAAACACAGCAAAAACAGGCCGACTTTGCTTCAGCGCTTCAGTCCAAACAGCATGCACTCGACATCCGTATTAAACTGTTTGGAGAAGAACACGCAAACACAGCCAGTAGTTACCAGTCACTAGGAGGGACACAGCACCACCAAGGCGACTTTCCTTCACCGCTTCAGTCCAAATAGCATGCACTCGACATCCATATTAAAGTGTTTGGAGAAGAACACGCAGACACATCGGAGAGTTATGACTCACTCGGAGAAACACAGCATGACATAGGCGACTTTGCTTTAGCGCTTCAGTCCAAACAGCATGTACTCGACATCCGTATTAAACTGTTTGGAAAGGAACACGCAGACAAAGCCAGGAGTTACCAATCAATCGGATTAACACAGTACAACCTTGGTGACTTTGCCTCAGCGCTCCATTCTGAAGAGCACGCACTCAACGTTCATCGTTAACTGTTTGGAAAAGAACACGCAGACACAGCCAGGAGTTATGAGTCACTCGGAGTAACACAGCACCACCAGGGCGACTTTGCTTCAGCGCTTCAGTCCAAACAGCAGGCACTCGACATTCGTATTAAACTGTTTGGAGATGAACACGCAGACACAGCCAGGAGTTATGACTCACTCGGAAAAACACAGCACGACCTAGGCGACTTTGCTTCAGCGCTTCAGTCCAAACAGCATGCACTCGACATCCGTATTAAACTGTTTGGAGAAGAACACGCAGACACAGCCAGGAGTTATGACTCACTCGGAGTAACACAGCACGACCTAGGCGACTTTGCTTCAGCGCTTCAGTCCAAACAGGATGCACTCGACATCAGTATTAAACGGTTTGGAAAGGAACACGCAGACACAGCCAGGAGTTACGAATCACTGGGAGTAACACAGCACAGTTTGGGCGACTTCGCTTCAGCGCTTAAGTCAAAACAGCATGCACTTTACATTCATATTAAACTGTTTTTTAAACTGTTTGGGAACTTTTCTTCAGCCGTTCAGTCAACAAAGCATGCACTTGACATTCGTGCCACTCAGAGTAACACAGTACCAGTCGGGAGACTTTGCTTCACCGCCGCAGTCAACAGTAGACGCATTTTTCTTATTTTTCTTTGTTTTTGTTTTATTGTTATGATCATATCTATAATTATCCAAAGTCAAATACACATAAACTACTAAAAGAAGGGTTAACGTTACTTAAAACACTAAAATTGCTTAACAATTAACAAAAAATAATACTTATATTACGATACTATGACTACTTACAAATTTATATTTTTACTCATCCGTCACAATAGTATTTTCCCCCAGGAAACAGACAATACTAGCAGCTTTGACGTTGATGGTTGATAGTTTGACAGGTTTTCAAAGAAATTTTCATTTTGTCAGATTTTGGCTACAAGCCTACATTTTAAAGTGTTTTTACGCTCTATGTCTTAAGCTGTTTGTTCTGCTTTCGCTGATATTAAACCCAGGTTTTTTTAGAATCAGAGCACACAATTACATTTTTCATCTCTTTTGTATAAAAGTGAGCTCTTCGAGGTCAGAAATCTCAATCCTCAATTCGGCTATTTTATCATTCTTATTTACAATGTTCGCCGAGTACTTTCCTTTGTGTAAGGTATTCTGCCAGAGAGTTGTTATAGGTGGATATTGATCGGCTCATATGTAAAGGTGACAAAATCCGTGGAGGTTCGTAGACTTCGCTTTCCGGCGTCGAGATCGTACTGAGGACGGTTTTTCCTGTCCCTTCTCCTCTTGAACAGTAGGCACTGAACCCGGCAGAATTCTTCGCCTTTAAAACATTTAGCAGAGCAGGAATTGCGGCATGCTTGGGATTGCTGAAGATGTTGAAAGATATGTGAAGTCCTGTCCCTGTCAAAGTGTTCGCGAATGCGTGTCGAAAGGTGTCGGCTAGTTTCGCCGACATACCAAGAACTACAGCTTGCACAGGTAAACTTGTAAACAACATTCGAAGGAAGTTCGACGGGCACAGAGTCCTTCACACCAAACATGTTGCGGATCTTGAATGAGGAAAAGGCTCGCTTAACATCGAGATTGTTACAATAACGTTTAAGTAATTTACGTTATCGTTTTTGTGCTAAAATAGAGAAGGGGCAACTATATCACGTTAATTTAACTCTTTCGTTCTAATTAACACGTCATATTACACACTCTCTTGTTACCTTTGGGTATTCTGTTAGTTTCAATAGCTTTTGTTTAGTACTACATTATAAATTCAAATGTAACTTCAAATCAGTTCTACTCTCAACTGAAGATGGTCATTGAACGACCGAAACATGTCTCATAAATTTAGTTTCAAATGTGTCGTTATTTTTATAAAAACTGCTGTCAGTCTGCTCCTTTCCAGACCTTTTGGAAAGTTAACTTTTCCCAAAACATTTTCCAGCAGCTAGGGATATTCGTATCAATTTTTTAGGTGTAGTTTAAGGCTACCGTGGTTTCATATCTGTTGTCGCCCATGCGTCCAAGATTTCGATTTTATTTGTTTACCATTTTAGTTCTTTCGGGAATGGGATTTATGGAATTTTCGCTGTTGGTGCCGATCCAAAAGGCTTGTTTTCGTTTCAGAATCAAAATAGGAGTAAGACAGTGTAAAAGGATATGCTGCTTTTGATAATTTTATTTAGTTATCTCAGATCAAGGAATATAAACTTTGTGTCCCGAACATGTGCTTGGTCTCTTTACTGCGCGTGCGTTAGACCATTGCGTAAGCTTAGCTAATGTAACAGACAGGGTTGCTTTCTGTTGCCTTACCTTTTCATTTTTTCGGTTGAGGTATTTAGCCAATAAAATAAAGGAATTCGGGTAAATTGTAAAGAAATAAATGTAAGGCAGCATGTAGATGATCTTAGACGGCAATAAAGTATCGCTTACAACTGCTTTTGGTTTAATTGATGATATCGGCGAAGTCTCCGAGACTCAAATGAACCAATACACACTTTACATCCGTGCTTGACTGTTTTGAAAAGAACGCCCAGACATCCCTTGCTTGGGGTAACACAGCACGAATCAAGCGACTTTGCTTCAGCGCTTTACTCACCAGCATGCGGGCTAAACATTTCGGAAAAGAACTCCCACGAAAGGTTGATTTTAAAAATGTTTAAATGTTACATTCAGACCACTGAAACTCAACGTTACTTTTAAAGTGCTTCAGCTATTCGCAAAACAGTCAAGTCAAACGTGCTAAAAAAATTCTGGGCACAATCAGCTCCCTCTCAATTACGTCTAGCTCTATGTTAATTACGCGATTGCTTTCCTCAAATGACTTATTTGGAAGTAACCTTTTTTTTCCTCTCTGTCGAACACTGTTTCAAAACTATCTTCCTTCAACGATCACATATCATTCCTTAAAGGACCGCAATTTGTTCCGAGTACTTTAACAAAGCGGAATGCATTTCGAAGTACATGATCACACTTGAGGTCCACATATGGCTGTGCATTGGTCATGTTGCTAGAGAGCTAAAATGAATTCTTTGAGGTCTCTTCAACTTTTAAGAATTTGACGGATTTGATATCGTAGGTAGGTGGAATGTCTATACTTTGTATTCCACTGAAATTATTGTTAATTTATTATTTTTTAACAGTGAGAGCTTTCAACTAGCAAAATCGCTTTTAAAATACTTAAAACACCTTTGAATTTAAGTAGTGATTTCTATTAATACCTTACTTCCAAAGGCCTCCAATACTTATTTTTACAGAATTTAGCTGATGTGTTGCAACAGTAATGAGTGATTGGAAATGGCAGGATTGACTGAAAAAGTCGTCTGTTAGGTTAATTTTTAACTTGACTTTCCGTTACATAAAGACTGCACACACAGTCTGAAAATGATGATGATGATGAGGAGGACAATGAAGATGGCATTGATGACAATGAAAGTAATGATGATGAAAATGAATTCAGCTCTAAAATTGATGACAGTATAGGGTTGCTTCTCCATCCAATATTCAGGTTCTGCCAATATTTCTTGCTTGTTCACTCTGAAGACCAAATGCACATTTTAAGGTGACATGATATTACCCAGTTCTTGTGTCATCTTCTCAGCTGTTCAATAACAATAGCAATAACATTTATTACTTGTATTGTGCTTTTTCTATAAAATATTCAAAAGCGCATCACAACAGTAATTAATAACTAAAATTATACAATTCTTTGTAAAAAATCATAAACTATATATACTTATTTACATTAAATTAGTGAAAGATAATTACAAATAAAAATATAGATATACTAAGATAACTGAAATCGTTCCTTAAATAAAAATGTTTTAAGTAAAATCTTAAAAGATTCTACGTTCGTTGCTTCGCGCGCGGACCTTAGCAGCTTATTTCATAGGAAAGGAGCAGCTACCAGGAAAGCTCTGTTACCCAATGTTTTCTTAGTTTTCACACTTGGTCTTTCCAGCTAACGACCATTATCGTTGCGCCTCAAATGGTAGGACGAAGGCCGTTGAATACTAATTAAATCTGAAAGGTACTTAGGTGAGAGGCCATGCAGAATTTTAAAAGTTATCAAGAGTATCTTATAATGTATCCTGAAGCGGACTGGTAACCAATGTAGCTCAGCGAGTAGAGGTGTAATATGACAGAACTTGTGCGCACGATATATAAGTCTCACACTTGCATTCATAACACGTTGCAATTTCATAATTTGATATTCTGGGATTCCGTACAAAAGGCTATTACAATAATCCAGTCTACTACTAATGAAAGCGTGAACTAATTTCTCAGTAGATTCCCTGGATAAATATTTCCTAATATGACATATATTGTATAAATAATAGAAAGCGCTGCTACAAGTCTTTGTAATGTGAGCTCCCATATCCAGATGCGTATCGAACCATGTGCCTAGATTGCGCATGCGCGCAGAGGCTATAGGAGAGACTTCAGTCTGCCCAGTCTTGATGCTTTGGATTGAAACTTTTGAGAGCTGTTGACGTGTACCTATAATCAGGAACTCAGTCTTGTCATCAATGAGCATCAGCTGATCCTCCCTCAGCCATGCTCGGACATCGCAGATGCACTTTTGCATGGCTGATACAGCATCGACTTCACTGGAAGAGTCAGAGGGCTTAAATGACAAATACAACTGTGTATCGTCAGCGTAAGTATGGAAGGAGGGCAGATGCTGTTTAAGAATCTGGAACAGCTTTAACTCACATAGATGAGTAAGCACTATTTCTATCGCCTTCACACTTGTGCAAGGAAATGAGTATGTAGCTATCAAGATACCATAGGGTAGACTGCACACTATGATTCCAGATCTGTTATGATGTGACGTTCTATGTACACTGAAGTAACAGAACAGAAAAACATTAATTTTTTTTTATCAATAACATGAGTACTGGGGTGAATCAGTGGAAAACAAATCACACCGGAAAAAAAAAAACATTTGGGGGTATTGTGAAGGTGTAGTGTGATCGTCCGGGTGAGTGTAGTCCTGAGAAGGACTGTTGTCGGTGGCAGTGACTGACGTTTCGACAACCTGTGCGGAAGTCATCATCAGAGTCAAGTGAGTGATTGTTGTCAGTAGAATGTTCTTATTCCAGTTCGTGTGAAATGATCGGTTGGTTTTGCCGTGATGTTATTGGCTGTAAGACTCAAGTGACGTAAGTCGTTCGTGATTGGTCTGTTTCGGTCTGTCGGTAAAGCTAGGTTGTTCTTTTTCGGTCGTTTGTGATGTTTATGTCGTGAATGAGTCGTTTGTATGGGGCGGGTAGTTGTTGACATCTGTTTAGAGGGGTCTGTTCTAAGTTAGTAAACCAGCTTTCCAGAGTCAGTCGTTGAAAATAGTCAGTGCTGTAGGTTAGGCATTGCGCAGAGTCCCAGTCAATGTTGTGGTTGGTAAGTCGATGGTGTTCAGCAATGTGATTGCTGACATCACCTTTCCTCGTCGCCCGTCTGTGTTCAGTCAGTCTTGTTGTGAGGTTTCTGCCAGTCTCACCGATGTAGGAGGCTTGGCAGTCGGAACAATTGATCTTATAAATCGTTCCCTGTCTGTTCCTCGGTTCGTCTTTGTCTTTAACGTTGGTTAGTAACTGACGTAGTGTGGTGATAGGTTTGTGGTGATAGGTTTGTGATAGGTTTGTAAATCACTGTTCACAAGTATTCCACTTCAATTAGCATTACAATGCACTGAGACTGCAATCCGACAATCTACCGACCCACTACCGCTACCGACAGACGACATCATGGACTTGCTAAACATTTGCCTAACGTCTACTTACTTTCAGTACAACGGTAAACACTACAAACAGTTACACGGCACTGCCATGGGGTCTCCAGTTTCTGTTGTTATAGCAGAAATTGTGATGCAGAACATCGAGGAACGCGCCCTTTCGACTTGCCGACAAACGATACCGCTTTGGTTACGTTACGTTGACGACACATTCACCGCCGTTCGACACGACGAAATTGACGCATTCCACAACCACCTTAACGAACAAAACACTGACATACAGTTTACCAGAGAAGTCGAAGAAAATGGCAAACTTCCTTTTCTAGACTGCCTGGTAAGCCACAACGACAACTCATTACGAACGACAGTTTACAGGAAACCGACACACACCGACAGATTACTAGACGAGTCATCCTACAACCCTACATCACACAAAGCCACAACTATCAGAACTCTAACACGACGCGCACAACTAGTATGTGACTCGACAGACAGCTTATCCGACGAGAACAAATACCTTCACCGTGTTTTTACGAAGAACAACTACAACAACGACTTCATCCGACGAAACACTCACCGACCCACTACCACTACCGAAACAAACGACACCGCAACCCCTACGACTACAGCAACCATACCGTACATAAAAGGTATGTCTGAAAACATCTCGCGCATCTTACTACCCTTCAATATCCGCGTCGCCCACAAACCTATCACCACACTACGTCAGTTACTAACCAACGTTAAAGACAAAGACGAACCGAGGAACAGACAGGGAACGATTTATAAGATCAATTGTTCCGACTGCCAAGCCTCCTACATCGGTGAGACTGGCAGAAACCTCACAACAAGACTGACTGAACACAGACGGGCGACGAGGAAAGGTGATGTCAGCAATCACATTGCTGAATACCATCGACTTACCAACCACAACATTGACTGGGACTCTGCGCAATGCCTAACCTACAGCACTGACTATTTTCAACGACTGACTCTGGAAAGCTGGTTTACTAACTTAGAACAGACCCCTCTAAACAGATGTCAACAACTACCCGCCCCATACAAACGACTCATTCACGACATAAACATCACAAACGACCGAAAAAGAACAACCTAGCTTTACCGACAGACCGAAACAGACCAATCACGAACGACTTACGTCACTTGAGTCTTACAGCCAATAACATCACGGCAAAACCAACCGATCATTTCACACGAACTGGAATAAGAACATTCTACTGACAACAATCACTCACTTGACTCTGATGATGACTTCCGCACAGGTTGTCGAAACGTCAGTCACTGCCACCGACAACAGTCCTTCTCAGGACTACACTCACCCGGACGATCACACTACACCTTCACATGTTACCCCCGGGTTCAAACCATTTACTGCATTTGGGGGTATTGTTAAATTGTACTTATCAAAATGATTTCAAGTTGACTATCTGAAAATTTGAAAACAATAATATAATAGTATAATGGCCTGCAAACGGTAGAGTTGTTGTAAAATTGTAACTTATTGAAATCACGAACAGAGTCCGGGAAGCTTAGAGCTCACCAAGCTGGTTATACAAGTATGTTACAAATATCTTCCTCTATGTCTATATATCTGTGTAACACCCCAAATATGGTGAGTCTGTGGGTTATGATAATGTGAACTAAATATTGTGGATTGCAGTTCAGCAATGGAAAAGGCCTGGTCAAGCATATCAATAAGAAGTTCACATTATTTGATAAACAGAAAACTGAATTTTTAAATACTCTTTTAGGAACCTTGTAACTCTCATGAGTTTAGAAGATAGATTTGATCCTCACAATATAGGAGTTATTAGTTGATCGAATATCAAATTCTCCAAACTAACATCATAAGGATTGTATGGCAGACAGTAAGCAGAATTGCTTGTGCGATCTTGGGAGTTAAAAGACCTTAGCTCACATCTTTTCTTATGAAGTTTTTGTTATGAATACCAAGATTTTAATAAAGTAAAGATTGTGGATACAGGGAATGAGTCAAAAAAAAAAAAAACCCTGGCCAATACAAAGTGTATGTTGACAAATTTTCTTCCCTCTCAACTCAGCAAAGAAAATTACATTACCTACAAAAATTCTTTCTGTAGATAATGTATTTAATCTCTTGGTTACCATTTAAAGTTTGCAGAATAAATTCCTTTTAGAACATAGCTAGCAGAGCCGCGCAATCAAGTTCAGTAAACGTAAGCGTGCTCAAAATTCTGATAGTGCACGCTGATAGCGTGAGCAAATCGCTTCGCCAGAAATTTTTTTTTTCATGCAAGTGGCCATTGTTAGGGTGGGGAAAAATAATATATTTCGCGACAATAATGGATACAAAACAGAGACTCGGCCTACTAGTCCCAAAAAGAAGACAATTTTTCGACCTTTTCCCTTGGGCTAGAGTTCTTAAATGAGGCAGGAAAGGAGAAAAACAACGGAAAAGGAGACTCGGCATCAGCGCCATCACGATTCGCTTCAATTGATATTGTTGTCCGTTTTTCGCGCTGGATTTGATGCCCAATTCGACCGGCTATGTTCTAAAACAGTTGGTTCATGCTTTCAGCTGTGCACTATCGAGTTATGGAGCAAGTGGGAAGTTTGGAGAGTACTCAAGAAGCTAGAGTTACCCTTGGCTATTGCCTCGGGCGACTCTTACACTTCTTTCGTGCTCACCAAACTTCCCGCGTGCTCCATAACTCAATAGTGCACGCTAAAGCATGAACCAATTGTTAATTGGCATGCAGCAGAGTCTGTGGGAAAATGAAAGAAGGGTGGAGGATCCTAGAAAAACATTTATTTCTGTTCAAAGCACTTTGAGACATTGCTTTACAGCCAACTTTTATTATAATGTTTTGATGATTCTGTAAAAACATAAATATAGCTGTACCCCTCTGCACAGGTGTTTATGACTCCCACCATGCCTTCAGAACTGTAATTTAAAATTCCAATTTGGCTGATTAAGTTATTTACAAAACATTCCCGATGAAAGTTGACCACCTGGATATAAATTGGCTTATAATTTATCAATTCTCTCTAGCCCTTAAGTGGGAAACTTTGCAGATTAATGATAAACAAAGTGTTTCTCCTACTTCCTGCCCTAGAATCTCTCACCTTATCCTCTTCTCATGTCTATTCCATACCCCTCCCACACCCCTCCCACACCCCTCGTACACCCCTCCCATTTCTCTTCCAACCCTTTTAGCTCCCTATTTCCTTGAGATCCCATTCATTTCACTATTCCACTAAATCTTATAATTTGAAACTAGGAAATTTCTTGTAACCAACCTAATTTTCTTCAAATTAGACAAACAGAACCTACCTTGTTTTTCAGATGTTGTAGTAAAGATAACAATAAACTGGGTACTTGAAGCACCGTGAAATACCTCATGGTAACACTCACGCATCTGTAGTGAGTCCAAGTGGAGACCAGAAAGATACGTTTGCACTCGCGATTGATCAGCTTCGATTATTAAGAAATTCGCTTTGTCACTCAGAAAAGTCAGAGATTGATAAACCAACTTTTGATCAATATATGTATCTGGCTAAAGAAGCATTCAAAGTTCTTGGTGTCAAAACTGACCCAACTGATGCCATTGGTGGTTTGACAGAGTCCGACTTTCCCACGAAAGAGGTTCGCAGTTTGGAGCAAGGTATCAGTCAGGAGCTTCGAGTGCTAAACGAATTTCTCAAAGGCGAGAGTATCAACGAATTAATAGCAGTGAAGGAAAAAGTTGACGGTAGAGCAAGTAGGGAAGACATTGCTTTGTTGGAGCGAAAGATTGATGACTTAAAACTAGAAATTACTCAAGACCAGAAAGGTAAAAAATTACAGCTTCTCTTTAGCTATATGGGAAATTTCAAGAAAGTTTGGTATATTAAACACTCTATTTCTATCTCCCCAGCCTAAAGATACAGACAGAACTCGCCTCTTAGTGCGTTTCGAGATTCAAATAAGTAACGTGACCGTTCGAGAACTGCTCCCTCAAATAGGCCAATAGGTCGACTATGGAATCCGCCATTTTCAGTATGAATAATAATTATTTAATAACCTTGTTTCACACGCACTGATTCTCAACGAGCAATTCGCAAACAGCTGTCGCTTCGGTTGTCGCGAAAAAGATCATTATACATGCATTTGATCTATCATGTTGACAAATTCAGATTAAACTCAATGCAATTGGCATTTGATTTACAGTCCTTTATTATTAAACAGAATACTCATTATGATTGTCATTGTTCTTTGCCATTTTAAAGATTCAACGGTATTGCCTCCGCCATCATGTCTTCCTCCGATGGTTCCACACTTCACTGGCCGCCAAAGAGAGTGTGAAGACATTATCGGTCACCTAAGTTCCACATCCACTCGAATCTTGTCGATATGGGGCTCACCTGGTTTTGGAAAAACCTCTGTGGCAACTGCTGTGGGACAAAAACTCCAGGATAAAGAATCTCCCGTCTATAGCTACTTCTTCTCCTTATGAGGGCTAAACTCATAAACTGATCTAATATCCAAGCTTTTTAGCTTTTTCAGTAGAACTATAAAAGATGAACTACCTCAGCAGCTACCGATAGACGAAGATCTTTTCAAAATTTTCACTGAGATTTCGGACGAGTTTGTGATGATTCTTGACAATGCTGATTACTTACTTAAAAGTGCGGCACCCAACGTGAAGTAAAATTTTATACAGTTTCTTCAAGACATTCTCAGTCGAACCACGAAGGTAACTATTGTTATTACCACATGGGAATCACTTGAATTTATGAACGTGCATTTTGAAGGCCACCATGCAGTGAGAATAGGGTCATTAGATGAGTCCTTCTCTCAATTGTTGGTGGGTGAGTTACTTTCAAACGCTATTACCACATCTGATCGTGAAGAAATTGTGAAAATCTGCGGGCATGTACCTTTGGCCATTAAGTTGTTGTGTTCCACCATTTCTGAAGACAACACTCAACCGAGTCAGTTTCTTGAGGAATGGAAAAAATCTGTAGAAAGAAACATTGTGGATCTGTTGGACAATCCAGACTATCCTAATAATCTGAGACTAAAATTTTTATTCAAATCGTCTTTTGTAAGACTTTCAGTACAGGAGAAAGAGGCGCTTGTGTCTCTAAGTATTATATCAGGATTTTAACCTGTCGGTAGCTGCAGCTGTCATGGGTATTAAAACAAACCTTGAGGCCAAAATGATGTTGCATAGGCTTCGGAGGAAATCGCTTCTCGACTCTGGTTCCAAACCTGATTCATTTTCGATGCATAAACTGCTTCATTCCTTTGTTAGAGAAAGAGGAGAAGATGAAATGAAAGAAACAGTGCTGAGTTCAAAAGCGCGCTTTTCTGGATTTTACTTTTCTCTTTTTGAGAAGTTGAACGAACAGTTCTTGACAGGACATTCAATGCCAGCATTTGTTGAGTTCTATGAAGAGAAGCAAAATATCGTTCAGAGTCTAACAGAAAGTTGTTCAGATCCTAAGACATGTGACGCTGTTTTTGGTGTTTTGATAAAAGCAGAGATATTCCTAGATTCCCTTTTCTGGTGCGAAGGAGAAGTCGTTGACAAAATTTACGAATCAGCAATCCATGCGGCGATGAAGCTTGGAAAAGGCAATTTTCACAAACAGTTAATGGTTTCGCTGGCTTTTGGTGAAATGTATTGGGGCACAGAAGGAAGAACAATGAAGCTGCTTTCCGAAGCCGGGGACGAGCAAGCGTCATGTTCTCTCTCGGCAGAACATAGAGGAAAGCTCATTTGTTACAGAGGCGTCTGTCAAGTGGCTTCTAGAAAAACAGAGGATGGAATACGAAGCTTAGAAGAAGCTCTTTCGTTACTGTCTGGCGATGCTGAACTTAACAGAGAATTCTCCGAGTAACTGCATTTCAGGTTCTTGCTATTTGTCATCGTTTCAAAAAACAATATTCAGTTGCGTCCGAGTTTTATAAGAAGGCTTTGCAAGAATGTGGAGCATTTGTAGACATGAGTCTTTTTATTATTCCTTCAATGGAAAACAAAGAAGTCAACATTCTCGAACAAGAAATCAAAAACGAAAGCCACATACTCATCCGCTCAGGTTAGAAATTATTTGTGTTGTTGGCTCAGCAACAAGTCATATTTTTGATAAATATACCGAGCACTCAATGAGCAATGCTGTGATCCAAATAGCGAGAGAATTACAGAAACCGATATTACAGAGATCGATCACTCGGCCTTTGGAAATTTCCGCGCAATGTCTGTGATACACTCCAGAGTGTGTTAATTTATCATCAAGAAGCAATTAAATTGTCTTCTGCAAGCATCTGCTATCATGAAATGGCCATTACGGAATCATTATGGAAACGTAGAATCAGACTCACCCGAAACTTGATGAGAATCTAAGGTTACACGAGCATCAAGAAGAGCTTCTAAGGAGTTACTTCGACCATGGCGGGAATCTTTTCAAACATCAAAAATATTTTTAGGCCCAGATATTTTATAATCGTGCACTAGGAATGCAAGTTAAACTGTTTGGAGAAGAACACCCTGACACAGCGAGGGGTTACAAATCACTCGGAGTAAAACAGCACGAGTTGGGCGACTTTGCCTCAGGGCTTCAGTCCAAACAGCGCGGACTTGACATCCGAGTTAAACTGTTTGGAGAAGAACACCTAGACACAGCGAGCAGTTACGAATCACTCGCAGTAACACAGCACGAGTTGGGCGACTTTACTTCAGCGCTTCAGTCAACACAGCGCAGACTTGACATCCGAGTTAAACTTTTTGGAGAAGAACACCCAGACACATTGAGGAGTTACCAATCACTCGGAGCAAAACAGCACGAGTTGGGCGACTTTGCTTCGGCGCTTTACTCGAAACAACGCGGACTCGACATCCAAGTTAAGCTGTTTGGAGTAGAATACCCAGACACAGCGAGGAGTTATCATTCACCAGGAATAACACAGTACAAGCTTGGCGACTTTGCTTCAGCGCTTCAGTCAACACAGCGCGGACTTGACATCCAAGTTAAACTGTTTGGAGAAGAACATCCACACATATCGAGGAGTCACCAATCACTCGGAGTAACACAGCACGAGTTGGGCGACTTTGCTTCAGCGCTTCAGTCCAAACAGCGTGGACTTGACATCCGTGTGAAACTGTTTGGAGAAGAATACCTAGACACAGCGAGGAGTTACGAATCACTTGGTTTAACACACACTTTCTTGGGCGACTTTGCTTCAGCGTTTCAGTCAATACAGTGTGCATTTGCCATCCAAACTACACTGTCTGGAGAAGAACACCCAGACACTGCCCAGAGTTCGAGTACGAATCACTCAGAGTAACAAAGCACGATTTTGACGACTTTGCTTCAGCGCACAACACGACCTCGCACAATTGCAACTCGTTACTTTTAAAGCGCTTCAACTGCCCATAGATCATTACATTGAAAAACACCCAAAAATTCAGAGCACATTTAAATCACTATCCACGACCTCTGCCGCTATTATGCGATCCCTTCTCTCACATGACATTTTGTAAACACCCTTTTTTCATCTTTTTTTCAAATACGTCACTGTGGTTGATCGCTTTAGAAAGTGACGAAAACTTGTTCGATTCTGCAGCCCAGGAATATGTTTGAGAAGTTGAATCGCCTATCGTGCTTTGTGAAGTTTTGCTGCCCCATTCTGAATGGAAAAAATTAAAGAATATTTTTAGCTTGGCCTCATGAGGGGGAATGAGAGATAATCCCAAATCAAAATTCTAACATTTAGTTACACTTGATAACTTGAAATTACTTTGCGATTATTGCTAAAGCTTTAAGTTAAAATGTTTTCAAAATGTGCCAGAGAAGTACAAAATTAATCGAATGGTCTAGAAGACATCCTTTGCACATTTGTCACGACAAGTGATAGTGGATCCAAGCAGGTTTTTCCATTTACACTGATCTTGTCTTGCGGAACGATCTTCTTCTTCAGCGAAGATAGTCGCTCAATTTCCTGGAGTTGACTACATGTGCTACAAACCGGTCAGTCAGTCGGTCATTCAAGGTAGTTTTGGTTTTATCAACTGAGTTGATAATGTAAATTGGCCACCACAAGGAGTTTCAGAGCTGACGTTTGGAGCGTTATCCGGAGCAAATGTCGCTCAGTCAGTCAGAGTCGTTCGGTCAGTCAGTCAGTCAGTCAGTCAGTCGCTCAGCCAGTTGGCTCGTTACTAGCACAAAATTCACACAAACGAAAAGATTGAAAACAAAAATGTGAACGTTTGAAAAGGAAAAATTTAAGACCTTTTTACCTCAAAGTTAAGTTAATTGCAAGGAAGTTAGGCTTTTCACTTTCTCTATACACCGTGAATTACAAGCTTTTGTAATTGATTGACAACTTGATTCTAACAGCCTGCAGGCCACCTCTGACTCGTTTTCAACCTTCTTACATTATCAGACGTTTAACTTCTGTCTTAGTAGCTGTTAGAGCAATGAAAGATTTCACAGGCACTGGCTGAGAAGAAAATCAACATGAACTATCTTCACCTCAGACCACATTTTATTGCAAAGAGGTATACGACCTTAATTACACATCTAATTAGTGGCTTTAAAATACGACTTCTTCGAAAATATTAGCAGAGTGTAAACAGAAAAGAGACATCTAACAAGTTTCAATAATAATAACAATTACAATAATACACGTTCAGCTTTTTTTATAAATAAGTTAATCAGTTATCAACTCAGGCCAGCTACTGTCATTAAAAGCCAATTGCTGCAGTGAGGCTGTACACCATTTATTGTTATACTTTTTTATAGATCTTTTATTTACAATGTTATTCGTCGGTCGAGAAGATCAACTTGACAAAGCCGTCTTCACTTTCCAGCGGCTGAGCACAGAATGGGCATATGGCCTGAAAAGCATCACAGCCATGAGGAATGGGAAGTTGTTGCCAAAACCTGCATCAAAAGGATAAAAAAAAAAAAACACCACTTTATTATCGATTCTCCCTCATGAACGAGACACGTTGATGTTATCTGTGAGAAGTTAACAGTTCATAAGCATCTGTTGACCTTTTTACGTACTCCAAGATCAAAATATCAATTCTCTAAACTGTCCGTTCTAAATTTCTCACAATTTCAGCTCTGAGAATTTGGTATTAAATCAAACAAAATTCCCCTTATCAATATTTTTCTTTCTTCTCACCTAGCTCTTCTCTGCTTTAGAATGTATTGTTATTGTTAGGGTAAATTCCTTTGTTTACTCGGTGGAATACAAGGGTTAAGTTAGTATTTTGGCTGACAAAGTGTCTCGTATAGGATTGGAACTCTGTTAAACTTCACTATCAAACTGATAAAATATTGGTAAAGTTTTGCTGTTACATAGTGTGACTTTACAGGCTGTGAACTATTATTGTAAACCATTTTTTTGTTCAAATAGCTTACAAAAGGTCTTAGGGAGGAACTCTAACGAGAGAAAGACAGATTGAACTCTTTCTGATGCAACTGTTCTTCAGTTGCTAGGGTATCTCATTCTGGAGCAGCAGGGAACCACACCTTACTGTTTCCTCCGAGCAAACATGTCCACAAGGTACAAAAGCATGTGTAGCAGCAGGCTCTCCCTGATAGAATGCGGGTTCTTTTCCAAGAGTCAGCGGCACATACCTGCTGACCTGGTGAAGCAATGGAAATTGTGGATGTTGCTTGACACTAGCTAGCTTAAAAGTAAGATGGATGCCTTTGGTGTCAAATATTTTCTACAGTGGCCAGCCAGCATGCTGATGGAATATTTTCTACCCCCCCCCCCCTCCTCTCCCCACTACAGGTTGTCATAACCCTTCCACCCACCCAAGAGGCAGTAATTTCCAGGCACCCTTTGACAATGACTAAATCAGTGGATGGGAATAGTGAGCCTGTGGGTGGGGTAGGGGAATCCTTGTAACAACCACTACTAAGTACTCAGGAGTGAAATGACTGTCACTAAACTACCCTTAAACCCTGAGATCCACTGCAATATAGCTGTGATGTTCCACAGGAGCTTGCCCAGACCAAAAGAGCCCACTAAGTTTCTGCCAATAAACCCTTTGATTCCCAAGATCTCCTAATCAGTACTCCTTACCATCTGCCATATAAATCTTATAGTATTAGTTTGAAGAAATTGGTTTTGGATCAATTAATAACCTCCTTTGAACTGATATTTTTTCTTTATTCTCACCACATGTCTGCTTGATAATGTTTTGACACCGTAATGAGAAATTCTCTCTTGGTCACTCAAGAGAGTAAAGAATTAAACTGTATTAAACTGTCTCAATTTTTCCTTAAGAATCCTTGTAGATTATTTTTCTCATAATTCTATAAAATATAAAATTCATTTGAGATTGTAGGAAAAGTTTTTTTCTTAATCTCCTCTTAGAGTCAAAATGTTTCTTATGCTAGGTTTTATTACCTGTAAACAAACTGGACAAGTTCTTTTGTCTGCAAGATTTCTCTCGGGTGAATTCCATGAATGAAGACCATGTACATGACCACACTTGAGGTAAACGTATGGCTGTGCATTGGTCACACTGCTAGAGGGCTGAAAACAAAGAAATATTACAGGAAATGAAAAGGGAGAAGGGTGTCAAACAGTTTTTTAGGAGCCATATGAGGTTTTGAGCCTCACTCATTTCTTATTTTGCTCTCATATGGTCAGCTTGTCAGTGAACGACACATCTCACTGGCAAGGGAGGTCATACATTGGTTTGTATGTGACAAGAGTCTGGCATACTGCTCAGATCAGCAATAAAAAAGTTTCTCCAGTGGAGATGATATGAGAAAGATGGTTAACTTTTAAGCTAAGGGTTTGAATTTTCACTAATTTGTTCAATGCTTTTGATATTACATTAATCCTTACCATCCATACAAATGTACATCAGTATGGATGTTTTCCACTCTGTTCTCCATACATTCTCTTTGGTACTGACATGACAGGTACTTCCCCTAAGGATTGGGGTGAGTTTTGCATGTCACCTCCCTCCCTCTCTCCCTCCCTCCCTCTCCAAATAAATGGGCATCACTAAAAATAAATAATAGTGCTGCAACAAAGATTCAATAAAAAACAGCAAAGGAACAACTTCAGTCTTACCTCTGATTGACTCGGAAATCTTAACGTCGTGAGACCCACAGGACACTGAGGGCGAGAAGCATTTAGGCACTCCCTCATTTTGTCAATTGTTTCCAAGGTCTACAGGTTTGAATGGAAAAATTACAGTTAAGTCTCAGTTGTTTAGTTTTGCCATATCTAAATTCCAGCTTATTAAATCATGTCACTTCCTTCCAAAATAAATATTATACCAATAATAATTACATCTATTGAGTGGAAACCATTCTGAAAATCTACTCTAAAATACAATGGTCCTACAATAGTTATAAATTAGAAGAAATCTATTTTTGTATATAAATTTAAAATTTAAATGCAATGGATTTATCTTGCACCCTTTGTGGCATTACAGATATCTTTATTAAAAAAACTTTTCTGATGTGAAATACATGGAAGTAATCATCAGGTCCTAAATTCATCACTAAATAAAGTTAAACTTGCATTTATTGAAGGCTCTCAATGAATTAAATTATGAAGGGTCAAAAATGTCAAAAAGGCAAATTATACAATCACTGTGATACCACAGTGATGGAACAACCCCATTAAGGGAACATCTCCAGGAGACAGAAAATTTGGTCAGCTCCTAGAAACAAATTATTTATTATCTTGATTAAAGGGTGTCCATGTCTCTATTAAGACAACTTTTTTTTCCAGTTTAGAAAGTGTTCCCTAAATGAAGTCATAGTGGAAAAATTGAATTAAAGGTTGACAGTGAAGAATAATTTTGTGAAGCAAAAGACAGAGAGACATACAGGCATTTCCTTTATAGCTTCAGCTGATCTCCATAGTAACACAGCTCCACAGAGATCAATCAATGACCCATCAAGTAAAACATTGGACTCATCTTCAACCTAAACAAGAATAATAAGTGTTATTAACCCTTAACACCCTAACATCAGCCTGCATATTCTCCATACTGTTCTCTATACATTTCCTAGGGTGCTGACAAGGAGAATTTGTTTAACATTCAAAACCTTTGTCCTCTACACCCTTACATCAGTATTCATATTCTCCATACTGTTCTCCACTCATTTCTGAAAAGGCTGATCAGGAACATTTGTTTAACAATCAAGAGCTTCTTTAGTTGGAAATCATTTCTTTTATTTTCTCATGATTCAGGGGAGATATTAGAGGTTATTTACTCTTAGAGGTCAGATGGCCATTTACCTGTTTGAAGGGGGAAAAGGGTTGGCGGTGCTATCGATATTATTGACACATTATGATCATAGCAATAATAAATAATAAATAATTATAATAATAAATAATTTAGCAATGGACATCCACTGGGTGGCTCTTCTTGTCCACTGCTTCCAGAAGGAATTGGAATTTGGAATGTTGGCTTTTGCACTAGGGAGGAAAACCAGAGGACCTGGAGAAAAACCCTTGGAGCAAGGACGAGAACAAACAACAAACTCAACCGACATGTGACACTGGGTTCGGGAATTGAAGCCAAGCCACAGTGGTGGGAGGCGAGTGCTCTCACCTCTGCGCCATCCCTGCAATGATTTCCTGCCAGGTGCTATATAACCTACTAAGGTAGCATCATTACTCAGTCTTTTAACCTTTTGGCACTGACTGGTTGAAACTGATGGCAACATCATAATAAACAGAGGTCTATCTATCATTTAGTACTGTAAACTACTGGAACTTACAGTCTTCCCTTTCTCAGTGGTCGACCGTGTTCTACGAAGTCCATATACATTCCCACATACTGATATTTCACGCCATATTGTGGGCTGACAAGAAGGACCACCCTTGGGATTCATTAGAAGAATGCCATTGGTGGTCAGACCATCCATCAAATTCTCTTCATTTTGCCACTTGGGGGCTTTTTCCTGTTGAGCAAAATCATGATGTAACTACTTTGACAAAATAAAAAAAAATGTTCTTCTGCATTAACGCCTTACAAACACTGCATTCAAACTCCTGCAGAATAAAAATGACTTGAACTTGAAGGACTAAAGCATTGCAAAATAGAGTAAAATTTAAAAAATGCCAATTTCTGCTTTAATAAAAATTAGTATAACAAGAATCAAGTATTTTTTTTTTTGAAAACTTATTGAGATGTATATTTTGAAAAAGTAAAGATATGAACTTACTCCTAAAAATATATTACTAGATTTATCAAAACCAGCTGCAAACACCCTGGCGGTATAAGGTGGTTCTCTATCGACAACAATGCGACAAGCATATCTGGAGATAGTGCTCTTGTGTGTGTCTGGGTTCAAATCTGAATGTTTATTTCCAGGAGCTGTGTCAGTCACCACAAAGTCTATTTTAGAATCAGCAGAACGGCCAATCTGCAAAAAAAGAAAAAAAAAGTCCAGTAAAAACTGAATTCTATACTGTTCATCTAGCTAGCTATGATAATCCTCATTGTAAACCTAAAACTTAATATAACACAATAATTCCCCAAATGGTAACAGTTATCTCTCACAGTGACCCAGATAATGCCAATGCAAAAATACACGCACATGTCACTTTGCTTTGTGGTTACTGGTAAGTTTAACTTTCATACTTTCTTGAATTTACATTTCCCTAATTTGTAGCTTTAGCTGCCTGGAGATTCCAATATAGATTCTCAGTTACAAGAAAGGGGGCGAAAGGGGAGGACTTCAGAGGATGGACAAATTTGAAGTTTGGTACACATGCACAAATTACTGACAGTTTTCATGAGCTTTCAGTTAGTCTAGGCAAGGATGCATAAGATAACTCAATTAACACTAGAGGGTGCTGTGTGAACAATTCTCAAGACAAAAAATAAATGAGAATCAATTTCATGAAGACAGAGTAAGTGTAAAAATTCATACCTGAAACATATCAGTATCGGAATCCCTCCGGTACTCAACAACAACTGCATTGCCACGCGAGAGAGTGTAAGACACACTATGGGCTTCCGAATTTACAATCTGTTTGATTTATCATTCATTAGTATCAATTCAAGCTAAAAATTCAATTACTTAATTATTTACATGTAATGTTAAGATATTGGTATGTGATGATTGCTGTAAGATATATTTATATAATTTAATTATTTGATGGTTTAACATATAATAAGGGTATATAATTTGCAAATTCTGCTGTATTTTTCTAAGCCTCAAAGGGACAAGGATAAATGCTACAAACACGCAAAATGTCCACTTGTAATATATTATGCTTGACCATTGAATAAGGGATTCATTATTCCACTGCTATTTCATTTTCTATTACTTATGATTTCAGTTTTTGAAATACATTTAAGGCCTAATCTGAGCATCATGTGGATCATAAAAGATGTGCACAAAAGACCCAAAAAACAGAAATGAAACCATTAAAGTATTCTTTATGACTAACAAAAAATTTAAGTGTAGTTTAAGGTTAGTTGTTTAAAAGGTCAAGCCTAAAAAATGGGGAAAAATATTTGGGTGGCTCAGTAGTGCCAATGACTGTGTTGCTTATCTTTCCATCTTTATTTTATAGACATCCTGTCCTACAGTGTAATACTGTGGAATAAGAGAGGAATTATTAAGACTTGTATTACCGGTATAACATACATGTGAGTGAACAAACAAATAAATTAAACCATTAATTATATTTTATATTATATCCATTTCTTTTTTTAACTACTCTTCTACAACTGGCTGTTACTTAGCTGAGTCACCGGTAAAACAGTCAAACAAATTCTCGAGAAACTTGCAACCCTGTGGCACCCCTCAGGATTAAAAAAAAAAAAAAAAAAGGATTCGTATAGCTGCGACCATAATCTGCACAGATAAGAGACACACCTGCATTCCAGTGTTAGAAGAAGCCAGGTGCAATTTGTAGGGTTGCACTCCTGAGGGGGATCCTTTCTTTCGCAAAATAAATGAGGTTCGGTGACGGCGCTTGCGTTCTCCATCCAGCAGAGAACCATTGTAACTGACCAAGAATTACATAATCACACATTACCACCACAACATTATATATTAAAAAAAAAAAAAAGATCACAAGTTTAAAAAGAACTTCTTTAAAAACTTTCAAAAGAACTCTTCTGAGTAGTGACACATTAAGCTGACTAAACTTACCCTAGAACCACCAGCGCACCATAAATGGTGTCTACGTCATCACTGTTACTGGATGTCATACCTTCATCTTTTACAGATTTGAGTCGCTTTACCTTTTGTTCCCCATAATTCCCATCCTATCATGAAAATAAATAAATAAAAACAAAAAATTAAACGTATTAATAGACAAAATCAAGAACAAAAAAAGAAGACCCCATAAAGGAGAATTCAGAATGTTTTCTATGTTCCACACTCTCTACAAGATAAAAAACATCTTTCCATGGTCTATTTCTTCACCAAACTCAAAATTTACCACCTTTTATATTCTATTTATGAACAACATCTTGATCATATCATTTCTAGCATTAAATGTATGCCAGTTTTCATGATCATTTTTTTGGCTTTCACAGAATTAAAAAAAAATTTCAAAAAACTAAATTAATTATTTCCTCAAACCTGAAGTATACGGTTGTACTGCAAGCTTTTTATGTCTAAATAAGAGGACAAAATTCAAGAAATGTAGGTCTTAAATATCAAAATATCATTCTTACTGATTCAAAGAAGACACAGAAAATTAAACTTCACCTTCCCAACAGAACAAGAAGATCAAAATTGCTAGATTACACAGTGTTTTCCTCTTTTTGAAGACAAACAATTGATAACAATATCTTTGATTTCCTTCAATGGTTAGTCACAAAAATTTTCAACAAAAACAGATAATTTTTACAGCTGATAGTCAATTACTGTAGAATTGACTAATATCCAATCAGATGAGGGTTAGGGTCTGGGATTCCTGGTTTTAATTTAATCGAGAATCTTCTCGCTATATATTGACATTGAATTCACGCAGTAGTTCAGCAGCATTGTGAAAAGATGAAATGATCTGATAAAGCAGCTATTATCAAGAGCCAGAAATCTGTGGGCAGCACTTACACTTTGCTGCGTCTAATGAAATTGAAGTGTTTCACGCAGTGTTATTATTTAAGATACATGTACATGATTTAAGGCTGTGTTGTAACATAAATGAAATCTTTCACAATTTAAAGCAAGTGTCCATAGATTTATCTAAAATTCATTCATAACTTCAAACTGATTATTGTCAAGACAAATAATTAAAAATTTCAATGTTTTCAAATGCAATCTCATCACCATGTCATTTTTACATCTCACATCAACATGCACTGTATGCATGGAAATATTTTTTCTTGATTTTAGAGAAATATCACTCTAATTACAAAATTGAATCATCGTGAATAAATAACTTCCAGATGGAAATTATACAACGGTTATTGGTAAATTACTGTTGAAATCATAGAGATTGTCCTCAAAAATCCCTTTTGTCCAGAAAAAAATGTTGTACACCATAAATTAATCATAAATTTTTTTGTGATGTCTGCTAAATGATGTTCAAAGTCTCTCATTACAATGTTTAAAACTGAAATTATATTCCCAATTTTCTACAACACGAGAACTAAGGACATGCCCACTGGAAAGATAACATTCAGTTGTAAGGCCTTCGACAAGTAATGGATGATAAGGTGGAAAATCGTGAGACATTCTATAGAAATGCTGTAACCACACTAATTCTTATCTAAAAAAGGAAGTATTAGAAAGAGGAAAATATTTTAATCAAGCTGTTTCTTCGAAAGAAAAGTTCATTTTACCAATTATGATGTTTAATAAAATTGCTATCTTCTTGAAGACATTCATAACACTGATATTGTTAATTTCCATACTATTTTGTTAATTCAGTGTTACCATTTTTCCCAGAGGAACAATCTCATGGCCAAAAATTCTATGCAGTGACAAACTTCCTTTTTGAATTTTTCAAAGAATTGTTTACAGTGAGCATACAGCAAATAATAACAGGAGAAAAAACCCAATGGAAATTTGAACCTATGAAGTACCAGCCAGTTGCTTAAACATGCAGTAACTGAGAGCTTATATCAGCCATTCTCATGTACAACGACAACTGCACATCATTTAGTGAAACTGTTGGTTGAAAAATCCTCAAAATGTCGATATATCTGCAGTCACAAGTTTAAAATGAGAACAATGTAATTGTATGTATCAAATGATAAATTTAAGACACATTTTACCGATGGTTTCTCACAAAAAAATCAGTCCTTTTTTGTTCAAGCTTTTTTAGATACAATAATCAAGTGAAACTTATTTTCAAAATCCCACTCTCTTAAATATGATTATAACAATTTGAACAAACTTGGTAAAATAGAGACATTTTTTCATGACTCTATAAAGAGAAAAATTACTCATTGTGGGAGGACCACATAGGAAAATATTTGGTTTAAGGTCATTCTGCCAGCTCAGTGAGGTCATCTCCAACAGCCAAATATTTTCATGTCTGGCCCAGCCAAATTCCATGAATAAGTATTCTATATTATGACCACTAAATGCTCAAATTTTTCAAAAATTTTGTTCTAACTGATATACGACAGATGCACACACATGGGACCAACCGCGAAAAAATCCTACAATATGAACTCATCCTTTAGTTGCCTGTTGAGAACAAGAAGCTCACATTTCACTGACAAATCTGACTCACTTTCTCATTCTCATTTTTTAACGTTGTTTTTGCAACACAACTGTACAAGTGTGGGGCTGGATGGCATTTTCCGAACTGGCTCAGCTCAACATGTCCAACACTACACACGTCAGCTCTCAGTGTGGCTTTCTGTATGATTGCGTGAGCCGGGCCAAGAGGGTCATATTATTCATTCATCAAAATGAATGACCAGATTTGTTGTAATGCTGATGTCCAACTCTAACGAAATACAGTTGACATTGCAGCATCAAAACTATCTTGAAGACTCCCAAATACCCTCTAATCACACTATTAATTAGAGTTATGTTCACTGACGCCATGTGGTTATACAGATGTCATATCCTGGACTCTACTTGATATCAGCCAATCACAAAACCTTGATATTGCCGAAAAATTTATTGGAGTATATGAATATATAAAGGCTTTGATCACATTTAGATGAGAGCAAAAACTACTTTCCACTGTTAAAGATGTGAATTTCGTTCTGGTATAACCTAGCTAAACTGCATTTTTATACTGATTCCTTGAAAGTTGTTAACATTTCTCAAAATTTTTTCTGAAATCACCCACAATTGGGGAGACTGATACAAAGACGAAAGATAAACAATCATCAATTCCACAAATAACTTCACTTCAGTGTGTTCTTTACATTTTACCAAATATACTTTCAAAATACTGAAATCTTAAAAGGTACCGATCAAAATTAGTTTCATTTAATTTTCAGTTATGCAAGAGAAACAGCTGTTGAAATGCTAATTTGTATCTCATAGAAATTTTTAAGTGCTGTGATTAAATGACCCCCCGGGGAAATGCGATTCTACGAAATCCAATTCATGTTTTCTCAAAAATTCCTTCCAAAATCGTTTAAAACACAGAATTCGATGATATTCCCGTGACTAAGGTGGCATTTCGAGTGCAGTAGCTAAAAAATAAAAAGTGGACTGTATTGTATGTTTTAATTACTCATCATCAGATATCGGTGCAGACAATACAGCGCTAGGCTATATTTGCAACGCTCACGTTAAAATTTGCGGACCAGGAGTAGAAAATGAAACAAATCCCTGAGATTTTCGGCGATTAGTTTTGATACACGCCATTCAAATCATTCAAGTAAAACTTTAACCCTGAGAAAAACCCCTTTCTCTTCGACGAAAAAGCGTGTTCCTCTAAAAACAAGCTACAATTTGGGTAGAAATGAAATTGAAAGCCGAAAGAGTTCGTAATTTTGCGTTTGTAATCGTACTTGAAGAGATAATCGATGAAAAAACAATGTATCTTACCCCATAAATTATTTCCTCTGTAGTTTCTGTCATATAGCAAACTAAAATTTCTCAAAAAAAGACGAAGTTCACATCGCCTGCGAAGACCCGCCGTCAGACCCGAACATGGGGGACTTCGAGGGATGAGTTTGGGCAAGTTGGGCCGCTAAGAACATACCCACCGGGGGAGAAGACAGGTGATATGTCTTTGCTGTTCGATAAGGCTTGAATTTTACAAATAATTTCCGTTTCTGAATTCGTTTTCATAGAAACTGTTCTTCAACGTTTTCCGGGTGGATATGACGGAATGTCAGGACAGGTAATTACTTTCTCTTTTCGGCTTAGATTTCCTACCCCCTCCTCACCCCCATAGACAATACTGTTGTTCTGCTTACGACGCGCAACAAGCACGCGGTCTTTATTACAAACCGGAAGTTCGTACGAGAAATAATTTAGTTGTTAGTATAATTTCGAACACTACAACACTTCAAGTGTAACATATGCAAGATGCTGTTTCTGTTACTTTCCTTTCTTTCATATCAGGGCTCATAGGAGCGCGCTTTCTTTCTGAGGTACAAGACGGCTGGTTTTGCTTGCACGTAAATCGAATGAAGAGATATTTCTTTAAGAAAAACATTGATCTCAAATGGAAGCAGCAGACAGAGAAAAATAAAAGGAGCCTACCTTTTTTGTATTGAACATAATAGGGTATGAGGACATCACTATCACTCCATCCAACTCAATTTTTTAAAAAGGGGCCTCCCCCCGAAAAAAAACACAGACAAACAAACAAACATCAATGTCTTTCTGGCCACAAAGGAGAGCCGCTCTCCTTTAGGTGCGGCACCTCCAATAATAGAGAACAACCAAGAACTTGAGCAGAACCACTATGATAGCTAGGAGAGAGGAATTTTCATCACAATGGGAAATTTGACTGTCTTCCATTTTCCTTGAATAATCCTTTTAGTGGCAAAGATCACGGTCACTAGTGGCCACAAAGCCTAAACGGCAATTAGTTGCAAAAATAGCAAAGCGGCCGCAAGTGACCAAAATGACAAAACGGCCACTAGTGACAAAAGTGACAACACAGTCACTGTACTAGCGGAAAAAATTAAAAAAACGGCCACTGCTGGCGAAAATGGCAATGTGGCCACCAGTGCCCAGAATGGCAAAATGGCCACTAGCGCCTAAAATGGCAAAACAATCAGTGAAAGGTTCCGGCAATTCTGCTTTTTTACAAAAAGATCAACTCTCCTAATTGAAAAGAGCAGAAAAATTAACTTTCTGCATTTATTTTTCATAGAACAACATGCAAAATTGTTACCTTTTTTGTTAATGCTAGTCGATTAGGTGAAAGGTTAAAAAAGGAACCTTTTTAGAGAAAAAAAGGCGGGTATTTTAAGCTTTCGAGTGGAAATATTTTAACGTCAATATTGTCCGCTTTTCAACCATTTCTCACTTTATTAAACAAAACTTTAAAGCACGAAAAAGGCACCTTTTTTTCAATTTGAAGCGATCTCTTCAAAAGCGCCAAAAAGGTACCTTTTTGCGGTTTAGAAACGTTCCTATCAAAAGTTCATGATTTTTCTGCTCTTTTCAATTAGGAGAGTTGATCTTTTTGTAAAAAACCAGAATTGCCGGAACCTTTCACTAATTCAAAACGGCCACATGGTGGACAAAATGGCAAAACTGTTACAACTGGACAAAATTGAAATACGGCCACTAGTGGCGAAAATGGGTAGACGGCCGCTAGTGGCCAAAATGACAAAACGGCCACTAATGGCCAAATTAGCAAAATAGCCACTACTGGCCAAAATTGCAAAATGGCCACTAGTGCTAAAACGGTGAAATAGTCACTAGTGCCAAAAATGGAAAAACGGTCACTAGTGGAAAAAATAGCTAAGCTGCCACAAGTGGACAAAATTGAAATACGGCCACCACTGGCCAAAGTGGAAAAAGACGGCCACCAGAAGCCAAAATAGCAAGACGTCCGCTAGTGGCCAAAATGGCAAGACGGCCACTAATGTTCCTAAATGGCAAAACGGCCGCTTGTGGCCGAAATGGCAACATGGCCGCTGGTAGCCATACTGGTAAAACGACCGCTAGTGGCCAAAATGGTATGACGGCTAGTAGTGACCAATCTGGCAAAACGGCCGCTAGTGGCTAAGATTGGAAACATGGACACAATTGCCAAAAAATGGGAGAACGGCCGCTAGTGGTCAAAATTAATGGAAAAATAGCCACAAGTGGCCGATATGGTAAAGCGGCCATTAGTCGCAAAATTGCCAGACGACCAATAGTGGCCAAAATGACAAAACAGCCAATAGTGCCAAGAGAGAAAAAAAAAGGAACTAGAAAGTGGCAAAAATGACAAAACGGCTACCAGTGGCAAAAATGGCAAAACGGCTACTAGTGGCCAAACACTTAATAACAGCCACTAGTGGCTAAAATGGCAAAACTGCCATTAGTGAGAAAAAAACAGCAACTAGTCGCCAAAATGGTAAAATGATCACTAGTAGAAAAACTGGCAAAACGGCCACTTATGGACAAAATAGCAAAACAGCCACTGGTGGAAAAAATGGCAAAACGGCCACTAGTGGAAAAATTGGCAAGACGGTCACTGGTTAACAAAATGTCGGAACGGCCATTAGTGGACAAATTGGCAAAACGGCCACTAGGGGACAAATTGGCAAACGGCCACTAGTGGACAAAATGGCAAAACAGACACTAGGGGACAAATTGGCAAAACGGCCACTAGTGGACAAAATGGAAAAACGGCCACAAGTGGACAGAATGGCAAAACAGCCACAAGTGGACCAATTGGCAAACCGGCCAATAGTAAACAAAATGGCAAAACGGCCGTTGGTGGAAAAATTGGCAAGGCGGCCACTAATAAGTCTCCTCTCGCAGCCGTTCTTTGTCACGGGATCTCTTTGTCTCCCTTCCCACAAACGGCTGCTCGTGTTGACCAAACATTCCACTCCAGCCGATTGACCAATCAAAGTGCCGCCTCCCGAAATCTGGAAGGCTCATAATATATTCATCTCGCCAGTGCGTGGGAACATGCGGCGAGCGATTATCGGACTGACGCGTCGAGTAGGTAGCAGTATTAGCTGATGCACTAGAAGATTGAGGCGTACAAGACAGAGAGGTTCAACTGTAGGACTTGGAGGCAAAGAAGTACATTTGCTAGGGTCGGTGAAATCGAGAGCTTTCGCTACAAAAGGTCGCTTTGCCTTCGAGTCGCTGTCAAGTGATTGTTCAAGTCATTTAACCCGGTGATCTTGAATATAAACATAGCCAGCTTTCAGTTAATTTTTTAGCTCTTGGAGATGGTTTTCTAATTTCTTAATGTTGGCAACTTTTCTATAGCATTTGAGACATCTATATGAAGTAGAATTCAAATAGATGTCGAAAGCTTCCAAGTTTATACCCAGTGCTAAACTTATGACGCTTGCTACATCAGCCCATCTTCCGAAGATTTTAACTCTTTCTTAGTCGAAACTGTTGACGTACTCAGGAAACACCCAAATAAATTACTGAAAGTTACTTTCTTCGGAGTATCACCCATAAAAATTGAAAAATAATGACATATCTAGTTCTAAAAACGTTGAATTTGACGAAGTTTTGAGAGATGTTCCCGGTAAACTCGCTTGCAACTTTTCGCTTCCTGATTGGCGGATCCCGAAAAACTGCTCAACTTTCATTGGTTGAAGGAAAAAAAAGGGAATGGAATGTTTGGTCAACACGAGCAGCCTTTTGTGGGGAGGGAGACACAGGGAGACCGAAACAAAGAACCGCTGCGAGAGGAGACTAGCTACTAACGAACAAAATGGCAAAGCGGCCACTAGTGGACAAATTGGCAAACCGGCCACTAGTAGACCAAATGGCAGAACAGCCACTACTCGACAAGTTGGCAAAACGGCCACTAGTGCAAAAAATGGCAAATTAAACGGCCACTCGTGGAAAAATTAGCAAAACGGCCTCTACTGGACAAATTGGCAAAACGGCCATTAGTGGACAAAATGGCAAAACGACCACTAGTGGAAAAATTAGCAAAACGCCCACTAGTAAACAAATGGAAAGACAGCCACTTCTGGACAAAATGGCAGAACAGCCACTAGCGGAAAAATTGGCAAATGGCCCCTAGTGGACAAAATGGCAAAACAGCCACTAGTGGACAAATCGGCAAAACGAAAATTAGTAGACAAAATGGCAAAACACCCACTAGTGGACAAATTGGCAACACGGTCACTAGTGGACAAAATGGCAAAACTGCCACAAGTGGCCAAAGTGGCAAAATAGACACTACTGGAAAAATGGAAAACCAGTCACTAATGCACAAAATGGCAAAACAGCCACTAGTGGACAAAATAACAAGACAGTCACTAGTAGACAAATTGGCAAGACGGCCACTAATGGACAAAATGGCAAAATAGTCACTAGTGGACAAATCGGGAAGACGGCCACTAGTGGACAAAATGGCAAAACAGCCACTAATGGATAAAATGGCAAGACAGTCACAAGTAGACAAATTGGCAAGACGGCCACTAATGGACAAAATGGCAAAACAACCACAAGTGGATAAAATGGCAAAACGGCCACTATTGGACAAATCGGAAAAACGGCCACTAGTCGACAAATTGCCAAAACGGGCACTAGTGGACAAATTGGCAAAACGGCCACTAGTGGACAAATTGGCATAACGGCCACTAGTGGACAAACTGGGAATACGGCCACTAGGGGACAAAATGGCAAAACGGCCACTAGTGGAGAAAATGGCAAAGCAGTCACTAGTAGATGAATTGGTAAAACAGCCACTAGTGGAAAAATGTGAAAACGGCCAGTATTGGACAAATTGGGTAAACGGTTACTAGTGGCCAAAATGGCAAAACAGGCATTATTGGCCAAAATAGAAACACTGCCAGAAGTGGCCTTAATGGAAAGCCGTTACCAGTGGATAAAATGGTAAAACGGCCACTAGTGGCGAAAATGGGAAAATAGGCACTAGTGGCCAAAACAGAAAAACTGCCAGTAGTGGTCGAAATAGCAAAACTGCCATTAATGGAGAAAATGGTAAAACGGCTACTAGGTGGACAAAATGGCAAAATGGCCAGTAGTGGCCAGGATAGCAAAGCTGCCAGCAGTGGCCATAATGGCAAAACCGCCACTAGTGGTTAAAATGGCAAAACGGCCACCAGTGGCCAAAATGGCAAAACTGCCACAAGTGGCCAAAGTGGGAAAACGGCCACTAGTGGATATAATGGCAAAACGGGGAGTAGTGGCCAATATGGCAAAAGTGCTACCAATGGCCATAGTGGGAAAACCGCCACTAGTCGTTAAAATGGAAAACGGCCACTAGCGGCCAAAATGGCAAAACTGCCTCTAGTGGTCAAAGTGGCAAAACAGTCACTAGTGGATAAAATGGCAAAAACAGCCACAAGTGGACAATGTGGCAGAATGGCGACGAGCGGACAAATTGGCAAAACAGCCACTGATGGACTAATTGGCAAAACTCCCACTAGTGGAGAAATTGGCAAAACGGCCACTAGTGGACAAAATGGCTACTGGTAGCCAAAATGGAAAAACGGCCACTAGTGGCCAAAATGACAAAACGGCTTCTAGTGGCCGAAATGGTAAATCGGCCACCAGTGGCAGAAATGGCAAAACGGCCACTTATGGTCAAAATGGCTACCAGCGGCCGACATGGCAAGATGGCTACTACTGATTAAAAGGGCAAAACGGCCACTAGTGCCCAATATGGCAAAATGGCCATTAGTGGGCAAAGTGACAAAATGACCACTAGTGGCCAAAATGGCAAAATTGCCATTTGTTGTTAAAATGGTAAAATGGCCGCTGGTGGCGAAAATTCTAAATTGGCCGCTAGTGGTCAAAGCCTTAAAATGGCCATTAGCGGTAAAAACACTAAAACGATCACTAATGACACAGATTGCAAAGCAGCCACTAGTTGTTAATACAGCAGAACGGGTATTAGGGGCATAAAAACCTGCTTTTTCTGGGGGGGGGAGGGAGGCCCTTTTTAAAAAATTGAGTAGGATGGACTGCTAGTGTTGTTTTCAAACCCCTATATGTTCACTACAGAAAAGTGGAAGCTTGATTTTGCTGTCTGCTGCTTCCGTGTAAGATCAATGGGTTTTTTTTTAAAGTAACTGAATCTTGCATATGTTACACTTAAATTGTTGTAGCATTCGAAATTTTGGCCACCAGTGGTCGCTAGGGGGTTTTGGCCACTAGTGGCCATTTTGGGGTCTTGGCCACTAGTGGCTGTCTTGGGGGTTTTGGCCCTAATAATAATAATAATAATAAATAACAAATAATTTAGCAATGGACATCCATTGGGTGGCTCTTATTGTCTACTGTTTCCAGATCGAATTGGAATTTGGAATGTTGGTTTTTGTGGAGGGAGGAAAACCGGAAGACCTGGAGAAAAACTCTCGGAGCAAGGACGAGAACCAACATCAAACTCAACCCACGTGACACCAGGTCCGCGAATCGAACCCGGGCCACAGTGGTGGGAGGCGAGTGCTCCCGTTAGTGGCCATTTCGGAATAGTGGCCACTTGTGGCCGTTTTGGGAAATTGGGGACTAGTAGCCGTTTTGGGATTTTGGCCACTGGTAGCTAAAGGTACAAAATAGTCACTAGGGGTCAAAATCCCAAAATGGCCACCAGTGGCATAAAAACCCCAACCACCACTTCTGCAATTTTTGCCACCAATGGCTGTTTTGCCATTTTGGCCACTAGACCAATAACTCAATCATTCATTTCTGATGTTCAAGACAAACCTGCCCTCAAAAATTGCTTTTTGAATAAAAAAAGTTTCTTTAATAGATTAATTTTAGTGGAGAAACAATCCTTGCCAGTGAGCAGCAAATAAAGAAATTACTGAAAAGAAGCTCCAGAGTTTAACAGGATTTAAGCCCATGCCTCTTGGGAAACAGTCCGGCGCAACTAAGCTATCAAGCACTATATTTAGGGTACAACAAATTTTTGTAGGCAAATTCCATTTCTTTTTAGTTTTTTTTTTCCAATTATAGTAAAGAGGCATCTCTTGTTGAAAACTCTATTATTTTGTCTGGCAGCAACATGTATTAATGCTTGCATACTTATAAGGAATAAAAATGATTATGCAAAGTTTATTGTCTTGATTGACTTATGTAAGATGACAAATAATGTTGAGTACTAGATGACCAGAATTCCTGTGAACTGGCATGAATGAGCACAGGTCACCCAAAATCATAGTTCCTCACTAACAAAAGTGGTAATAAGTTTTCTTTCTTGTCTCTGTGTAATGATATTTAATGTAGTGAATTAAAAATTGAATTCATTTCATTCAGTGGAAATATTCAGTCTCAATCTCTAACTTTTGCTCTTACATGCTTCTCTAATTTGCATCAGACTTCTTTCTAGATTGGACTTTAAAGAAGGGGGGGGTTGTGGGGTGTCAAAAGGTCCTCTTGCATCACTCTGATTACTGTCCCTCTACAATTTCTCTGAAGTCTCTCTATGAAGCTTCAACAAGAGCTGACAAAACACATCTAAAACTTGACG